>NW_025336345.1:3079007-3158864 GCF_004798865.1 Varanus komodoensis | reverse complement strand
GTTAATGCCTATATTTATATATGATCAGTGTGTATTAGTACTATTTGAGCAGAGACACAGAATTCATATTTACTGCTGAGGTCCATGAACTCAAAAACAAGTGGATAGCCATTCCAAGTTGGATAACTAGGTAAGTTATAGGTTTTATGGTGCAGCACACTAGGCCGTATGCCACATCAACATGCATTTAAAAAAAAACTCACAACAAAAGAACTCAGTAATTTAGGCTGCAGTCCAATTACTAGAGAGGGTCCTGTTAAACTCAATGAAACTTGCTATCTAGGAGACATGCTATTTAGAGAGCATGTCATGGAAATAATGACATGGGAATAATCTGTTTTTATAAAAACCACCAATGGGTAATATGATGCTGTACCTGGGATCTTATACAGGCAAAGCACATACAATATACCACTAAGTTGTAGTTTTCCCCCAAATTTAACATGTTCTAAATAAAATGCTTTTGTTCAGACATATTTTTATTCAGCTATTATTCATATTATCTAAAAAGATAGACTAACCCCCCCTATTGTGTAGTTGATCACTCCTTTTATGTTTGAACCTGAAAGACGTTCCATTTGCCAGTTGTTTGCTTTTAGAACTAGGTAAGTGAAAATTGCTAAGCACACAAACTTACGGTCTTCTCTGACCTTGCTGCTCAGTCCCCCTGCCTTGCCCCACTCACAGACAGCATGCAAAGAACTACACTGACTGCTGTCCCCAGCAGTAACTGCCCCCTGCTACTTCCAATCAGCAGCTCCCTTTCAACCATTTTTCCTAAGACTAGACACCTTAAATATCCCTGTAAGGAACAATAAGCCGTGGTATTGGAGAGGGACCTCCTTAGGTCCACTTCAACAGACAGGACTGCCCAACCTGTGGCCCTCCAGATGCATTTTGACCAAAATTCCTATCAGCCCTAATCATCACTGCTAATGGTAAGGCATACCAGAAGTTGTAGGCCAAAACATTTTGAGGGTAAAATGGAGATCAAGGTTCTGTAAACCACCTTGGATCTTTGCAAGAGGATAAAAGTGAGCATGCAATGCAATAAATAAATAGTGTAAGGTATCTGGAGTCAGCAGAGAAATGGGAGAAAAATGCTTTAATAAAGGAAATAAATGAATGCTGCCTCAACCTCTTTGGCAACTAAGCAAGTGCTTTCAAGAGGTCTTGGACTACAAAACTCCTCATCCCTGATCACTGGCCATCTGGTCAGGGCAAGCTGGATCACATTCTCATACTCCAAAAATTCCCCAATACCATTCCATCTTAACACTTGGTCAAAGAACCTACCTCCTTTCCCTCACACTTTGGAGCTTCACCACAACTCCACACCTGTCTTCTGATTAATTAGTGAGTTTCCTCTTCTCTTGCCTCAAAATCACTCATGTTCTCCCCATTCCCAGTACTTCATGCCCACTCCCAACACTGGCCAGCCCACCCCCCCTTCTCTGCTACCTAATCTTCAATAATATAGGCCACATCTCCTCCTCCTCATGGCTTCTCCTGTTTCCCCTCCCATTTCTCCCTGACATTTGTTCCCATTATTATCTGCAGTTTTTGCATTTCAATTCTGAGCACATATTATTATTAATTGTATTTCTGTATCACCTGCAAGGTGAAATTCTTTCACGGTTTACATTCCTACACCATTCTAATTACTGTGGCAGAAAGGTTTTAGACAGAAGACTACAGATGCTTAAAAAGCAAGAGCTGTTGGGGTTTTAGATACCATAAGGGGGCTTTCCTGTCTTGTTTTTTTACTAAAAAACCACAGCCCAAGACTTCTTGCAAATAAGCATATTTTAAAAATCTGTATTTTAGACCACAGAATATTTTATTTTTTATAACCTACATCTGTATATATACTGTAAGCACAACATAAACAGTACCCTTTAGCCACCTGAAACATTAAACATTAGCACACCTTGCTATGTATGCTCAAGTTTAATTTTATTTGTATTTATACTCTGCACTGAAGCAGAACCATGCAACATGCACACACAGTGCCTACTTGCCAAATCCAATGTGTAGCACATGTTACACCTCAGTACAGTAGTCCACTGGTGGACTGGTGCACGCCTTTAAATCTGTTACGTGCCTCAGTGTTCCTCACCAAGAGAAAAGGTGGAATATAAATGCATAGTAATAAATGCCGTTGTCAGCGGCAGGGATCAGGCGCGCGAAATGATCCCTGCGGTCTTCACCAATACTAGCACTAACGATGATGCGGTGCCTGTGAGTATGTGCAGAGCGCCCCTCCTCGCCTTAATGACGACCCACTTCTTAAAGCCGAGAGGAAGGCAGTCCTCAAGCCCCTTCAGAAATGCCCAGCCACAGATCCGCTCAGCTCCCCTTCCCCAGCTTACGGGGCATCCTGGTGAGCACGTTGCGCGGAGCCCGTCTGGCCCGCGCCCTGGCCCTCTCGGCTGCTTCTGGCCCGGGGTCCTTGGCCACCATGAGGCTGCGGAGGCGCTGGAGTCGCTCGGGGTCCGCAGGAGCCCGGCCAGCCCTGCTGCGGGCGCGCGTGCCGGCAGAGCGGCCTCGCGAGCGCCCCGGCGCGCGGACTAGGCCACGCTGGAAGCTCTCGTACTCGGCCAGGTTGTTGAAGCAGGGCGCGGCCGGGTACGGCAATGGGGTGCGCTCGGCGTAGAGGGCGAGCAGCGGGTCGAAGCGCGGCGAGCTCACGTCCAGGCGCCCGGGGCTCGGAGATCGTTCCGAGCTGCTGCGCCCGCTGGAGCGGCGGCGGCGCCGCCTGGGCCCGGCCCCAGCCTTCTCCGCCTCCTCCATCTCGCTCTCGTTCGGGTCCTGACTTTGCGGGGCGGGACCAGAGGGAGAGACACGGCGCTTGCCGCTTTCGCTGCTAAGGGCCGCCCCAGCCCCGCAATTGCACGGTAGGCGCCTTCCCCGCCCACGCGCCCCGCTCGGCGCTTGCAAGATGCTCCCGGAAGACGGCGAGCCTCGGTCATGCCCGACGGCCATGCCTTGCTCTGCGCTGCTTGACCGACCTCGGGTAACTGTCCCTTCTGCCGATCGAAACTGGTGTAAAAATCCATTATTTTTCAACCCTATCCTGGACTGCCTCGGTATTATTCTGTGTGAGTTAATACGAAATAAGGACTACTTGATTCCATAAGCAGTCCTCCTTAATAAGAAAAAGGGAGGGGAGAGGTAGGGAGAAGTTACAGGGTTCCATCATGACCGAAACTGGCATGTGGATTTTTATTAACCCCCCTCCAAAAAAAAAAAAAAAAAAAAGATCTTGAGTCTTACCATGCTCTATACTTTCTGCCTGGTCTTCATTAGTCCATTCTTCTGCAAAGTGTTCCAGAATTATAGTGGCATCACAGTCCCAGGAGTTTCTGGAAAAGGCAGATTATCTAGATCCTTTTCAGTTTGGCTACTAGGCTAGTTATGAGACTGAAAATATTTCTATCACCACCTTGGGCACTCTACACTAAGAACTAGAGAGGAATACCTGTATCCCTGTTAGTGAATGATATCAAACACCACTTTGTGGTGTTCAGTAAGTTTACCACGATATTCCTTCGGACTAGATGGCTGAGATGGGCTTCAAAGGGGCAGTTTCAGAGGTTTAGTGCTGCGGGACTCTATTCCACACCATGGCCTTGGCTTATAGACAGTGTCCAAATAGTAACCACTATGGCAAAGTTGGAGAGAAAGGGTGTTTTGCCTTTCAGGGCGTGCTTGTTTCTACCTACCCTGTCCCACTTCTAGCCTTAGGAACTGTGCAGCAGGAATGTGTCAAGGAAGGGATGTGCTTTAGAACAACTCCATAACCTCCAGCCAATATGGCTTTTCTGGCTGGGGTAATAGTTGTAGTACAACACATCTAGAAGTCACCTGCTTGAGATAGGCTGAGGTATGCAAGGGCTAAGCTGTTTCCACATACTTTGGCCCACCCCCAGACCTAAGAGCCTTCATGAAGGAGCTGCTACTGCTGCTTTTGTATTTCATGGCTGTGCTATCTTCAGTACTACATTTGCCCAGGTGTCTTTCCAAATTGCCTCTCTTGGTGCTCTACTGCCTAAAGCAGGGGTCCTCAAACTTTTTCAACAGGGGGCCAGTTGAATGGTGCCGGGGGTGGGTGCGAGCTGCCAAGGTAGTGCCGGTGGGGGGGGGGACGCGGGCAGGTGAGGGGGCAGGGTGCACAGGGCAGGGGCACGTGGGGTGAGGCCATGGCTTGCTTTTGCGATCATTTTCTCCGAGTGAGTCCAGAACGATCTCTGCATGAGCAAGCTGCATACACGGCGAGTGCAAAACCTCTGGGACGAGCTGGTTAAATGGGCATGGCGGGCCGGATTCGGCCCGTGGGTCATAGTTTGAGGACCCATGACCTAGAGAGCCAGGAGGGTGGTTTCCTTGGGGATAAGGATGCCCTTTCTTGGCTAAGACTACAGAACCCTGGCAAGCAGCTCTTTCTGTAGCCTGATGGGCTGTTTGAAATGGACATTTAGCTTTATCTTTCCCTTTTTATACTGTTGAGTTTGATGTGGGCAAAGCATTTTGGTTAGATTTTAATATGTACTGTTTCTGATACATGAATTAAGCAATTCAATAAGCACTGTTTAATGTGGACTTTGTTGATATTGGATACTGCTAAGTGACATGCTAGTATGTCTTATGCTCAAACCTTCAATATATTTCAAATTAACTGCAACTGAGCTGTTAATATTACATGGTAATGTTTTATAATTATGGTTATTGTATTTGTGCAGCTCACAGAATAGTACGAAAAACAGAGTGTTTCGATTAACTGTGAATCCAGCAGGGTTCCATCCTATCCCTCATGCTGTTTAATGTTTACATGAAACCTCTAGATATTTTACAGGAAGGTTGAGTTCAGTGCCACTAATATGAAGACAATACTCAACTTTGTCTTTCCTATCCATTTAAATCCAGTAAAACCATTCCCATGACTGAACATCTGGCATCAGGGCTTTTTGCTGGGTTATCCTCAGAATTTGGAACAGGCCCCCTCTGGAGCTACAGCTGGTCCCTGCTTTCTGAATTCAGGAAGAGGGGCAATACACATCTTTTCATTAAGCTTTTGAAATTGTTATGGCTTTAAGATTTTTAACTTTCCCAATGTTTCCTACTCTCTCAGCACTCTGCCATTGTTTACTCACCATTCCACCTCCACAGAGAAATGTTACAGACGGCAGCTGTAGCACCAACATATTATCATGTGAGTGGAGCAGTACATGTGTGTGTGATGTCTGTCTGCTTGTTTGCTTGCTTTCCTAATGCCACTGTAATGCTTTGAGAAAACAGAATCCTGTGAGGGACTGTGCCAGGCAACAAGCAGGCAATTGCAGCTGCCAGTTAGGAATGGCAGGCTGAGGCTCTTTGAGGCTGTTGCCATTACTTCCCCAGCATCCTTCACTGAGGTGGCTGCCTCACTCTGCTGAACAGTAAGGCCACCTCTGCGTTCAGATATGACAGGCTTCTGTTCAGTGTAACACAAGATGAGGGAACAGGGATTCAACCAGTCTCGGATGGGGTTGCACCGTCATTCAAGAAACAGGTTTTCATTTTGGGTATGGTCCTGGATTCAGCCCTGAACTTGGATGCCCAGCTCCGAGAATGGCCAAGAGCACTTTTTCACAGCAGAGGCTAAAGCACCAACTATATCAATAGGTTAAGGATGTAACTGAAAGATTGCCAAGATTTATACAACCCACTGACATGTATCCCTTTATTCTTATACATGTGGAAACAAATCACTAGCCTTACATCCATTGTAGGAAAAACTGTGGAAAGCCTCATAATAGCGAGAGATCTAGTGATGCTAGATAGGGAAGGGATGCTGGCAGCCACACAACACAGCTTCCGCAAAAAAAGGTCCTGTCAGACAAACCTTGTGGAATTCTACGACAAGGTTTCTAGGGGGCTAGATGGAGGGGATGCAGTGGATGTGGTTTACCTGGATTTCAGCAAGGCCTTTGACAGAGTGCCCCATGATATCCTGGTGGAGAAACTGAGGTGTTTTGGGATACACCAAAGCACTGTCCAATGGATTAGGGCATGGTTGACTGACCGAAAGCAAAGGATAACCATTAGCGGGGATTCATCGGGATGGCGGCCAGTGACAAGCGGGGTCCCCCAGGGCTCTGTCCTGGGGCCGATCCTGTTTAATCTTTTCATCAATGACATGGAAGAAGGGGTGAAAAGTCTGCTGATCAAATTCGCAGATGATACTAAAACTGGGGCAGTGGCCACACCTGAGGAGCAGGTACTCCAGATCCAAAAGGATCTGGACAGACTATGGAAGTGGGCAGGAGACAACAGGATGGCATTCAATGTGGGTCAGTGCAAGGTCTTGCACTTGGGGCATAGGAATAGGTGTCATAAGTACATAATAGCGGACAAGTGGCTGGAGAGCAGCACTTGTGAAAGGGACCTCATGGTGCTGGTTGACTGCAGGCTAAACATGAGTCAGCAGTGTGGTGCGGTGGTTAAGAGGATGAACACCACCCTTGGTTGCATAGCCAGAAGTTTGGCTTCTAGATCGAGAGAGGTATTACTACCACTCTATACGATTCTGGTGCGCCTGCAAGTGGAGTATTGTGCTCAGTTTTGGGCCCCTCATTACAGGAAGGTTATAGCCAGGTTAGAGTCAGTGCAGCATAGGGCCACAAGGCTGGTGGCCAGTTTGCAGGGGATGCCATATGAGGCAAGACTGAGGGAACTGGGTCTCTTCAGCCTGGAGACGAGGAGACTCAGAGGCGATCTGTTGGCAACATACAGGTATGTGAGGGGATGTCACACAGAGGTGGGTAGAGAGGAAGGCAGGACATGCTCCAGCGGAGCAAAGCTCAGGGAACCAGTGTTCAATTTAGATGCCAGGAAGCACTTCCTGACTGTTAGGACCCCAAGGGTGTGGAACGGGCTTCCCCGGGAGGTGGTTGAACCCCATCGGTGAGGGTGTTCAAAGTTAGGCTGAACATGCACATGGTGAGCATGTCGTGAGCAGAGCCGGCTGGAGCCGGGGGTCAGACTAGATGCCCCAGGAGGCCCCTTCTGACTTGCTCTGTTTCTATGTTTCTAAATAACACTGCCAAGCTGGGCTTTGAAGGAATCTTGCCAGACTTGGAACCTGTAGGGAGAAAAGTAAAGTGGGGCCCAGATAGTTTTCTCTTTAATCTTTCCAGTTTGCAGAAGAGGAATAGACAAGGAAAGAAAAGTACTGCAAGTGAATGCCTGACCACAAAGGTGGTGTCAACATGAGAGACTGGATTTTAGAACCACAGGCTATACTTCCTGGAAGATGGACTGTTGGGAAAGGATAGCTTTCACCTTACAAGGCCTGGAAAGAAAGTGTTTGGCTACAGCATGATAAGTTTATCAGGACTGCTTTAAACTAAACTCTACAGGGGAGGGAGTATACCTGCATCACAACAGAAAGAACATTTCTAACAGTGCCCAATAATAGTCTTCCAAAAAATGTAGGAAGAAAGCTACTGTATAAAGCATGTGGTCTTCAATGTCTATATATTAATGCTTGGAGTATGGGAAACAAACAGCATGAACTAGAACTCTTCACACAGGAGGGTAAATAAAACCTGATACGTATAACTGAAACTTGGTGGGATGACTCCCATGACTGGAATTCAACAATTGAAGGATATAACCTATTCATGAAGAACAGAAAGGGAAGCAGAGTCACACTATGTGTTAAAGGTACATAACTTCACACAGAAATACAGAGGCTGAGCTTAGTAACCCCACTGAGAGCATCTGGATTAATATAAATGGCACAAGGAATAAGAAGAATACAGCGGTTGGAGTCTATTACCAATCACTGAGTCAAGGAGAAATCTTTTCCAAAGCAAGCTGCCGGCGTTTCAAGGAGGCATGATGTCGTTATGAGGGATTTCAGTTTCCCAGATATCTGTTGGGAGACAAATTCTGCCAAACATGGCCCCTCTAAGAGATTCCTAATGTATTGCTTATAACTTGCTCCAGAAAGTGGAGGAAGGAACAAGAGGAACGGCTGTCCTTAACCTGATACTAACAGGAATGACCTAGTGGACAAAGTGGCAGCTATGAGAACTCTGGGGGAAAGTGATGTACCCCTTGGATTTCAAGAAATCCAATTTTAATAAACTCAGAACAATTATAAGTAAAGTCCCATGGCAAGTGAGTGTAATGAGAAAAGGTGTCCAAGTTGAGTGGGGATTTTTTTAAAAAGGGAAATTCTAAAGACAACATTACGAACAATTCCAACAAGGAAAAATGGGTAGAAGACAACAGAAGAAGCCCATGTGGCTTCACAAAAAACTTAGAGATGATCTGAAAATGAAAAAGGACATCTATAGGAAGTAGAAAGAAGGCCAGACTACAAAGAAAAAATACAGGCAGGTAGCAAGGAATCAAAGGGAAGGCTAAAGCTAGGAATGAATTGAGGCTACAGGAGGATGCTTAAAACAACAAAAAAGCCTTCAGATATGTCCAAAGTGAGACAGAAGAAAGAAATGGGGTTCAACTACTCAACATGAATGGCAAAATGATAACACAACAAAAGGCAGAAGTACTCAACTACTTTGGCTCAGTCCTCTCCCAAAGGAAGACTTACGACCTTCCTGATGAAGGGAAAGTACAGGCTGAAGGAAGAGGATAGCAGCTCAGGATTGATGGGCAAATGGTCAAGAGTCATTAACTGGGTTGAATGAGTTCAGATCTCCAGGGCCTGATGAACCCTATACTACAGTCATAAAGGAACTGGCAGAAGAACTCTCAGAACCACTAAGAGAGATCGTGGAGGACAGGGGAAGTGAACGATGGCTGAAGAAAGGCTCATGTTGTCCCTGTCTGCAAGAAAGGAAAAAAAGGACGAACCTGGGAAGTACAGACCAGTCAGCCTGGCATCAATCCCTGAGAAAATTCTGGAACTGATTATAAGGCTGTCAACCTGAAAACACCTTGAACACAATGTAGTGATTACTAGAAGCCAGCATGGATTTCTTAAGACCAAATCCTGCCAGATTAATCTGATTTCATATTTTGATTGGGTAGCCTCCCTGATGGACTGTGGGAATGCTGTAGACATAATCTATCTTGTCTTTAGCAAAGCTTTTGACAAAATACCCCATGATATCCTGATTAGCAAATTAGCTAAAAGTGAGCCAGATGGAACAACTATCAGGTAGATCCATGGTTGACTACAGAATTGGACTGAAAGAGCGATCATCAATGGCCCCCTCTCAAACTGGGAAGAGATAACAGGCGGGGTACTGCAGGGTTCAATCGGGGGCCCAGTGCTTTTCAACATTTTTAAGGATTTGAATGAGGAAATACAGGGAATGATTTTCAGATTCACACATTTGTTCAACTGGGTGGGGATAGCTAATACTGCAGAAGATAGAAAGAATATGAGTCAATAATGTGATGTGTTTGGAGCATCACTTCCAAATCCTGTGAAACACTATGTCCCCTTTAGTCAGCATTGGTTAGGCCTCATCTGGAGTACTGTGTCCAATTCTGGGCACCACAGTGTAAGAAAGATGCAGACAAGCTGGAGGGGGTTCAGAGGAAGGCAACAAGGATGATCCAGGGACTGGAAAAAGCCCTATGAGGAGAGATTGAAAGAACTGCGTGTGTTTAGCCTCAAGAAGATTGAGGGGAGATATGATAGCATTCTACAAGTATGAGTACTTTAAAGGCTGTCACAAAGAGGAAGGCCAGGATCTCTTCTCCATCATCCCAGGATGCAGGACATGGAATAATGGGCTCAAATTATAGGAAGCCAGATTCTGGCTAGAGATCAGGAAAAGATTCCTGACAGTTAGAGCAGTACGACCATGGACCCAATGACCTAGGAAGGATGTGAACTCTCCTACACTGGGACAGCCATCCGAGAGGAATGGTTTAACTTGGGAGTCCTGCACTGAGCATGGGGTTGGACCTGATGGCCTTGTGCCCCTTTGCAAATCTTACTATTCTATGATTCATTCCTAGAGAAATTAGATGTTAACATGATGACACATGCCAGTTACACTGTATTTGGACTACCACTGTTTGCTTTATAGGGGGCTGTCTTTGGACAGTTTGAGAACCACAAGGGATCCAGAATGCTGAGATATCCCTGTGGACCAGAGCCAATTACAGGGAGCATATGATTCATATTTCAACAACTTTACTGGCTACTGGCCCATTTCAAGGTAAATTGAACTTGGGAGATTACCTGAAAAAACACTCCCATACAAGGCTGCTTTGGTTTTAACACCTTTAGGAGAGGCCCTTTTGGAAACCCACTAAACTCCTGAAGCATTATTAGTAAGACCTCAGGACTTTCTTAGCAGCTGCTCTCAAGCTCTGGAACATCAGAGAAAAACACCTTTAGCCTGCCTGGTAAATTTTGGGAGCCATGAAATATTTGGGAGCAAATATGTTCCTATTCCCAGGCTTTAAGCCTGATAAGGTGATTTATTTTAGGACCATCAGAAGTGCAATTAGGTGGTTTCATAGGTGGCTTTTTATCACATCCAGCCATTCTTGGTTTATAGAATTTTACAGACAATTCAGATATCGGGTTTCAATCAGCCCTCCCGTATTTTCCCACAGTGTTTTGAGTCTTTTTCTCTTTAATGAATTTCACACTGAGAAAACAAAACCAGAATAGCTGCATAATGCTAATTGTTAACATTAGGACCCCTCCATCTAGAAGCACCCATTAATTCAATGGGCTGTTTTTATTGATATATATATATATATATATATATATATCAGCGCTATGTTTTTATTGCTATTGTGCATTTTACTTTTATTGCTGTTCAGCCTTGAGCACCATTTAGTGAAAAAGAGGGAGACACATTTCATAAAGATAAATAGCCACTATCCTCAACATTGCCAAGGTTTATGCTTGAGCTATGGTATTATAAACTAATTAATCCCATTTACTTCAGAAGAGTAATTCATAGTGTGTTATCAATACAAAAACACAATCTTACAATACAGTTGTAGGCTTATCTACTAAGAAGTAAGTCCCACTGAGTTCAATATGGCTTACTTCCAGGAAATAGGCACCAAACTACAGCCTTAAGATACATGCATTAAATACATATTGCTTTGAAGTATTTTTATGATTACTCTACCTACATTAATAAATATAGCCACTATGTCAGATGAATATTTTTATTAGAAGTTTTTTAAAATAGGCTTTAATGAATGACACTAAAATGCCTATTGTTCCAGCTAATCTTATTTCCTTTAAAAGCAGGATAACAATGGGGAATGACAGAGGGAGAAACCTGGAATAACAGTAGGAAAACAACCTGTGTAAAACCCTTCTGTTAGTATCTCCCAGAGTCTGGGTTGGTTTGCACTTAACAGTACGTTGACCTATGTAGTATGGTCTGTTTGCTGAGGAACCCCTGGCCTGCCTCACAAACAACTGGGCTTGGTTGGGGTTTTCCTCTTCATTCTCCCCTCTCAATCCTGTAACTACTCCAGGACACTTTGCAGCCCTAACTGCTCACCCCAGACCCTTCCATATTCTAGTCATTAATTCTTGTTGTTTTCACCACCCTTGCCAAATTGTCCTGGAGAAGACTGAGGCAGCGACCTACAACAAAATTGCTCTCCCAGGTTTGACTCATGCAACAACCTGTTGCTGTTTGATAAGCCACTAGAACAAGCCATAGATTATCAGTGTGGCTTGTTCACAAACAATAAGCCACCCCTGCTGAAACCATGATGGGGTGTCACTCCTTGAGAACCAAGTCACTGTCTTGGCCTGATTTTTACATGGACAAACGCTCACACAGATCTCACAATCACTCCAAGTTGCCTCATCTTTTCTTTCCTTGGGAAGAAGCCTTGCGATTCCATGGCTCTTTAAGAAGGAAACACAGAAGAGCAGCACAAACTCTTTTTGAACTTCACACCACAGTAAAAAAGAACTTTCAGTTAAGTTGGTTGCCACAATCCTCAACAGCAGGAACTGGATAGTTTCCCAGGCAGCAGAAAATGAGAGCATGACCTACAAACATATCCTGCTGTGATACCCCCCTTATACAATAACTTTATTACTCCAGTATGGCCACCTGAGACCCTCTCTAATAATCAGTAAAGCAGCGAGGAGAGAGTCCAAACAATAAATGTACAATTACAGAGGGAAATTACGTTTCCATAGCTTTCAAAAAGGCCAGAACTAATTTACACTTGAGAGAAAACTTCCTAATTAGTTTCAGCTACTTGCCAGGACATTTTGTTTATCACTCATATAATCCAGAGACATTAGCAACTAGGATAATTTGTAACTTGGCTCCCTGATGATAGAACTTAATTTGAAGCAGGAGTTTAAATGTTTTCAGAGTTTTAAATGGGCATCTTAAAATCTCATGGGATTTGTACCAACAGAGTGCCTTTGAGGGCAAGGGCTTAAATTAAAGGCATTCCTTTTCCACTGTAAAGTTTGTCGATATTATAAGGCACCTCATAATTCTGATGGAACATTATATTAATATTTATGGATGCTGCATAAAAGAGAAGTCCTTTTTTCTGTATTCTCTGGCAACATGGATATTGCACATGTTTATACTACATTAATATTCATATTGGGCTAGCCATATATTCCTCTCCCATTATTTGGTCCTTGCAAAGTAAACTGTATAAAATATTTCATGCTAGAATCCAGATGGAAAAGGTCAGCTATCATCAGATAGGATTTCAGGATATTGGTCCCAAAACTGATCCCCAATGATGTCACAGTGCAAAGGAACCACTGCAGTCCTCATCCGAGTCACTTCAACTTCCTTCTCTTCTGTTTCCTTTGGAATTTTAATTGTTTTCCTGATGATTTGATTTACCTAGAAATACAAGTGAAAAATTAATATAAAATCCTAGAATTAGGCTAGAAAGCAATTCAAGATTCAATTATTTTTAGAACTGTAACATTTAGAGTAATCCTATAGTCCCTCAACAATATCCTGAGGCCTTAGAATAGTTCAGAAGAAGAAAACACAAAACTTTAGGCAGAACTCCAACCTTAGAAGAAGTTTTCTGACACTAGAGCTTGCCTCAGCTCCTCCGAGCCACTTCAGAGGTTTCTGTAATGGCTCACTCTTGTGGTCAACTAATGGCCCTCCAGATATTTTTCACTATTCCCCGCTACTGGATAGGACTGACAGGAGCTGTGGTCCTCCAGATATTTTGGCTTGCAAGATGTCAACCTGTGCACTAGAAGGTTAACTCCCCAGCATGACTAGCTTGGGAAATGCTGAGAGTTGTGAAGACTTTCCTGGTTAATCATGCAAGGGATTGCACCTTAATGCTGCAATCATCTATAATCACTTATAGATTATAAGTAAATCCCATTGAAATGAAATGATTTTTGAGTAGACATGGCTTAGGTTTGCCCTGCATCAACCCTCTCATACAATTAACCTACTTTTTTTCTCAATGGACAGCAGCTCTGCTTCTTTATTACACCTCTATCTATCCTTGTTTTACAAAGGTCTATCGTGTAGGATAGGCTGCAAATTTTTATATAAGAACACATATAGGTTTATTTAACAGGGCCACTGACTAAAACTATGCAAGAAGTTTTAGACCTGGTTTTCCACATCAAAACAGAAAAAAATATTTTCAGACAATATAACCATATGCCTCATACTGATTAATTGATTAAATTATTTTATATATTACCAGGCTACTAGAAAGATGCCTTTCTGAATTAATGAAGGAAGAGTAAACTTCCAGTTTAACAAGCAGAAGCTACTTATTGATTTTAAAAAGCCATTTTTCCCATTCACTATTAGAAATAAAAAAATAAAACAAATTTCCCCTTAACTTTCAGTCTCACGGCTTAAAACTGCTCTCCTAGTGAATCATTAAGGCAACAATTCAATATACACAATCCTATACACATTGTGGGACTAGTATCTGGGTAGACATGAATAGGATAGTATTGTAAAGCTTAAAGGTACAACGCCAACTGAACACTTTAGCTTTCAACACTTTGTTACGAAGGTCCATTTTTAGGCACTTTTTTGGCTATAACTGTGGCCCAAAAACTGATTTTTAGCAACTGCCCACAACCTATTATTTGTGCGAAACACTTGTCTTCACTTTGCCCAATTGTGCACACACTAACAAGCCAGTCTGTCCAGCATCAGCTACATGATAGATATTGCTTCCACATTTCAAAAATTATCATATAGGCCATCCAAAAGGCTCACTGTGAATTAAAACATCTGTACCATATATATCCCGTAACAATGATGTCAATTAATTGAATATCTTGAAAACATTAAACTCCACAAAATCAGTTAAAATACAATGTTTTCAAAGGTTGCTAACAAAACACAAGATTGAATAGGTTTACTGGAAGATCTTGGGAAATACATATAAATCCAGTTTTTGTTTTGCTTACCCTGGTTACAAGTTATACTTTGAACTTTTATCTAGAAACATAGCATTTATTCTAAAGCTGTCATATGTTATATAACTGTTTTGGATGATTTCAGTATACTTATAGGTCAATTCCAAAGGAGCTAAATAAACTCTTTTCAATTAGCCTTTGCAAGTGTTCCTTCTTAGACTAGTATTTGATTGGTACTCATTGATTGCACTATTCTACCTTCCCTTGTTACTGTTGTCTTGGCTTAATTTTTATAGAGCTGGATAACACTATTGCACTGTTCCATTGTACTTTCAAAAGAAAAACAACTTGTATACTTTTTATTGATAGGGGAGATAAGAAACATTTGTTAGCAGTTCTGAAGTGCTTCAAATGGAACATAGCCAGGAGCACCATGTCACAAAGTATGATGTTCAACTGGCCTCACAAACAGATATACTGGTACAAATGCTAATGATCTGTACTTTACAAATCCAAGTCCCTCCTGCTTTTTTCTTCTTAACATTCAAAATATGCAGCCAAATTTAATACTTACTGGCTTATTAAACAGCAACAATAAACATGTAAGGAATAAAAAATGAAACAAAACAAAACTGGAAGTCATGAAGGATACAGTTAGCCATTCTGGGCAGAGAAAGCTCTGTACACTTGTCCTTTCCCTCCTTCAAGAACAGGAATACTGGTACTGAGTGTTCCAGCAATGGCTAATCCTCAAATCAGAAACACTAGTTCTGATCATTCAGGTCAGGGATAGTGACTGTATTAACTTCAGCACTTGAAAAAGTGGTAAACTTATAAGGCAGATTTGCCTCCTCACCACATGTGCTATGGTCAGAAAGCACTTAATTATCACAAGATACATTAGATAATTGCTTGTTACCTGCATATTGCCATTTTAAACACAAACATGGGTATATGTCAAAATGGTTTTACCTTTTGCCATACTAGAACAGTTCCTTTTCTATGGATCAGAGGTTCACTGTTGTAATTAATGTTGAATTCTGAAAATAAAATTTCATTCTTGTCACCTGCAAGAGTCCCCTAAAGACAAAAGAGGAAAACTATACCTCAGTTATATTTTTAAAACAATCAACAGTATCATATGGCACATGAGAACATTGCACCTCTTGATCACTGCCTGCACAGGGAGTGTACTTTCCTCTCAATTCGGGATCTGAGCTCTGTATTTGAGAATTCACCATACTCCTAGAAGTACTCTCTCCCTACAGAGATGAATCAGTCCACTTCTCCGCTTG
This sequence comes from Varanus komodoensis, assembly GCF_004798865.1. Classification (NCBI taxonomy): domain Eukaryota; kingdom Metazoa; phylum Chordata; class Lepidosauria; order Squamata; family Varanidae; genus Varanus; species Varanus komodoensis. The sequence continues at coordinate 3,143,219 of NW_025336345.1, read as the reverse complement.
TATTTAAACACAAAATTAAGCTTCATGTGGCTTTTAACTGACAGTTGCAGATTATATCAGTGCTGTTATCTGTGTTTTGTTTGCATGATATTTTATTGTGATTTTTATTGCTTTATGGTTCACAGTACCCATGACCTAGAAAGCATAATATTTCTCCAGATGGCCACCCACTTTTCCTCAGCCAAAAATCATTTGATGGTTCCATGGCTTTAGTCCAAGTTAATTCCTCATTTTAAGGACAAAAACATGCATGTTTAGACAAAAAAGTCCTATATGATGGCTTGGGTATGTTGGGGCTTAATAGGCCTTTTGCCTAAGCACACATAAGATTTCACTTTATTTCAAAGGCTGAAATGCCTTTTGTAAGGTTTAGTTAGTGGCAGTAAGGGCATGATCCTATGGCTCTGAGATGCCATCTAAACCACCATAGGGTAGGTTAGGCTCCTAGCCCAGACTTCAAACACATTTCAAAGTTGGAGCTGGGACTTTGACCAAACGGCATCCTCCCTTCACCCTTGCAGTCAGCATGGTTCTTTCCATGCCAACTGCAAATCTGAAGTTGTATATGCAACTTCAGGGCTAGTAGCGAGGGGGCAGTGGAGAGGAGTGAGATTTCAGTGGGACGCAAGGAATCCTGGGCAGTGGCAAAAAAACATATTTTTGCAGGGGAGGAGAAGCATGGAGGCAATCCTTCTGCCCTCAACTGGATGCCCATAATACTCCAAGTTCAGCGGATCACAAGCAACTAAACTGGATAGCATTTTAAGAGGCACAGGCTGCAACGTCTTGGTATTTTCTATTTTTTGCCCTTCCTCTTTTGCTTTCAGTCCCCCACCCCCTGCCACTGGTTTGTGGCCCCTCAGAGTTCCCGAGAACTGAATTCAGCCCTTGGAGTGAAAGAAGTTCCCCACCTTGATATACGGTGTAAAGTTAGTTGTCTAGAAGAGGTCCTTAAGTGGAACAGTATTATTTCTCTGTTACAATTCACTGTAAACTCTATAATGTTTTAATAATTCTGGTTGTTACAGGTCAGTAACCTGCAAAATTAGCAATGCACACACCAGTCAATCTGTGCATAAGAAGATACAAAAGCAGCTAAAAGAGACAAAGCAGCAAAAGAATGCCCTCTCCAATGTTACATAGCTGCTGAAGGTTATAGCTGTGCTGTATTACAGGAATGGGGCAGGCCACTTTCCAAAGGCTCATGCTACATTCTTCAATGAGCTAATTTTAGTAAAAATTTGGCAGAGTGGTCCTAAGGTGGTGGGAGATTCCATGGCAAAGAAACCACCACTATCTGAGCCTTGTCTACGTGTACCAGCTAGAGTAAATGAGGTTCTTCTGCCCCTCCTACTTGTTATGACTATTAAAAGTCTCTGTCCCATTGACACTAATAAGAAGGGAAATAAGTACATGAACCCCAGGGAAATGAAGAGGGAGAGGGGTGTCAGGGAAAAAAAGAATTTCAGTCTTGAGGGGCCAAGACTCCCCAGTATACCTCTTTCTGGCACTAAAGCAATGGTGGCACAGCTTTCTGCTGTGGCACTGGGGAAGTGCCAATGGCAGACCTCCATCTTTGCCAAATAAAAAGGAGGTCCACAACATCCAACATCTCTTAGGACTGCTCCCTAAATAACCACAAGTTCATACATTGCTTAGTTAAAAGCTTACTTAGGACTCTTAACTACAGTTAATACTCTATAAACTTACCATTCCTGCATGAAAGCAAGCACAAAATTATATGCACAGGCATTCCTATAAGAATAGTGTGTGTAAGGTAATACATATTCCAACAAATGCCCAGTATACGCCAACAAATGCCTTACAACTCTGAGCGTGGGGGATGGGACGGAGATCTGAATCACTACACAAATTGCTGGCATTAAACACAAGGCATAAGACACTATATGACTTAGGATGAGATCTTTGGAAGAAAGTTTCATACCTGTAGCCTCTTTTGTGCTTCTACTGGTGTTAAGCCACTTTTCTGCACAAGAGTCCAAAATACTGTATTGTACAGATTATTTATGTGACCTGCAGACACACCAAATGAAATCAAGACAGTTTGACCAGTTGGCAAGTGCATCAAAGAAGTTTGCCTCCACAGCACAGTCCATACAAATACCAGTATCAGGAAGTTTTGATTACATTTATCAGCACTTTACATGTAATTAAGCTACCAAAAGGTCCTACAATGAATCTGTGTTCCATGTTATACCTTATTTCTCCTCTTAATTCATACACTGCAACATGCAACCAAAGAGAAACCACTGTTATCTGTTTTGGGAGAATAATATTCAGTATAGAATTCAGGTAGCGGTGTGTGCTTAGAGAGGAGATACCCAAATAGATTGCTATACAGAGTCCGCAATAGTAGTTCATGAAGTATATTACTGCTTGCCTTGAATGTGTAGGAATATTGGTTCCTTAATTACTAGACAACTAAAAGAAGTGGCAGCACCATATCCTATTTCACAACTGAATACAATACTAAGTACATTTCTCATGTGATGCTAATGTAGCTAAAATTGCTACATTTCTTATGCTAGCTAAAGGGTGGGAAGAGAGGAAGGGACTACCTTCCCCAACCTGTAATATTCCAAGTTCTGTCCTAAGTCTCTACTGCTTTTTATAAGGGTAAGAACCAAAGATGTGGGAAAGGATTCAGGATATTTCAAGTGGGTAGAGGCAGACCTGCCTGCCTCCTACTTCTCCATAGTTTTTCAATTCAAAAAGTGTATTGTACTAGCCAAAGGCCATGACAAATACACAAATGGATGCACATAAATGACAAAATGAAGAATTTCATCAATATAAATAGAAATTGAAATATGAACAGAAATTCATTTTAACTCTGAATTTCTGATGCAGCTTATAGCGATTTTGTCTAATTCTCTCTTCCTGACCTTTTTGCTGCTGAAACAAATGAAGCAACTTTGTGTCACATAACTATTATCACTTTTAAAAAAAAACTGTTTCTGCCAAGACATTCCTGGATCCATATGATAGCAAGGGTTTCAAGAATCTCTGTCTGGGGTTAGTATATAAAGGACAGATTCATATGACACTTATTATATTACTCATCCAAGCTGGCTGGCATAAATTGAAATTGCAAATCAATAAAGGTGTTTCTTAAAGAGGATGATCTCCATCTGGACAGATATCTAGCTCTATAATGTAATGCTTTCAAAAGAGTTTTGAAATTTAGAGTTTTTAATTAATTGCAGGTCTTTTCTAGAGTCTATCCAAAATAACCAGTCCCTTAATTGGCTCTTATCCAGAGTAAAGATGGTATTCAGATCAGAAATATAACATGACAAATTACGAAGCCTTGACTTGTAGGTATGCTTTTCATTCATTTCCAAATGGTACAAAGCTGGAAAACATTCATTAGGGAGAAGAGCAATTTGTTTTAAGGTATCACAATTAAGCACAGTCAATTAGTTACAGCCATCAGAAGAGTAGTCCTGTGATATAAATCAATGGCAAAAAACTGATGTGTTGTTTGTAATGTAAGAGATACTCACAATCAGCCTGTCGCCAACTGAGATAGTCTTTTAGATTCTGGTCACTAGGATACAATATAACACGTCCATCAAATCCTGGTGGATACAAGAGAGGCTGGTCCTTAAAGTAATCTTTCCAGTAGAAAACATAGCTGGATGCAAACTGGGAAACTACATGAGTCATGAACTTACTTGTAAAAAGAACATAAAAGGGGAGAGAAAGTATAAGTTATTAATATCATATGACTAGTCTATGTAATCTAAAAATGCCTCTTTTTAAAAAGGTGTCAGAGCTGCTCCAAAGCTTTACCCACTCCCATCTTCACTCCCAGGAGGTTTCTAGCTTGGTTGGTTATATACCAAGCATATAAAATTTGACTGACCTAAATTAATGGCCCTGTGGCAAAGGCAGGTAACCCCTTTTAATCCATGGGCAAGATTGCACCTGCCCCCCAGATCAAGGTAGCAGATTGGATGTTGGCAAGAAAGCAAGCTGCAAAGCCCCATTCACTCCCACCATGTCCTTTACCACCCCCATCTCCTTGGTCTTCCATGCCTCTTTTTACACAGAAGTAAGTTGGCTACTTGATTTTAGGTTAAAATCTCTTTGAGGTCCATTTCTTTTTGCACTGGGTACAAGGAGGCAGAGGACAAAGTTTTGAATTTTGACTTCCAGCTCTGTGCACTGCCTCTGATCTCCAAGATGGAAATCTGAACTATCTTATGGCTAGTAAGACAATGTCTAGGGGCCACGGGATCATTCCCTTATAATCTTGTTCACTGTAGTGTTGCATTTTATGGTTTTAACTATTGTGAACTAGACAGCTTCAGCTATTGGGTAACACAGAAATGTAATTAAATAATACATATCAAACCAGAGCTGCCACCATGACCAGCCCCAAAACAGATAGCAAGGTCAGGGTCTTACATATCTTAGAATAAAGCTAGCTAAATAGCAATCATGCTGTACAAACTAAATGCATATACGAAAAAGGGGAGGGAGGAAGTAAACTCAGAAAGAAGTTACCTTTTTCTCCTCTTAAACCAGTTGGTTTTCTTTTTGAAAACAAAGCTGTATTCATCACTTTGGCCATATGCAATAACAATGTCTTCTAGTTCTTGCATCACTGTTTGTGCACACTTGTTCATCAACTGAAGTGCATGATCATCATTTGGCTTCTTAAAACCATGCTGCTCAGCAAAGCTTCAAAAATATATACACACATTAAGGCTGCAACCCTGACTGCACTTACCAAAAAACACTCCACTTAGCACAATTGTACTTGTTGAGTCAACATGCACTGAACATTTCTGTTAGGAAATGGGATTTGTCAAAGCAATTAAGGTGGTTCTCAGTCTGTATTTAACATAGTGCAAATTTTGTGATGGTCTGGATCTTGGATTTTTTTTTCAGTGTTTAACAATTTTTTGAAAATTTTTGAGGCTGCAATGTGCTTATTGTAATCATATTTGTGCCTACTGAAGATAAGGGAAACCAATACACCTGTTAAAAAAAGAAAAAAGTTTACTACAACCGAGGGCAGAAACCCTACCTATAACACAAATAGCTCAATGCATTCCTAAACGAGATGAAACAACTCCTACCGCTAATCAAAAAACCTTTTCACTCTTTCAATATATTGGAGGCAATACCACAGTTACCGCTTTTCAAATATTTGTTTTAATACTAAATTCCAAGGTATGGGTTAATTTGTGTGGTGCCAGAATTTGGTTGCCCAATATGAAAAAGCTGACACCATTCACATGTTAAATGAGATTATCATGAGCTAGGATGTAAATAAAAAATTTCCACTTGTGGTCTTCCTAGGAAACAAGATGCTGCACCAGACAGGCCTTCTGATCCAAAAAAGCTCTTCCAAAGAGGAAGCTGAATCTGATGCACAAAATAGGTAGAACTTTCATTGCTTAAATCATGCAATCACTGACACATAACCAGGCCTGAGAAAAATACTCTTTTCTAGAAACCAGCATGTGCTCATCCTTGAAATGCAGCTGACACTGACCAAGCACCAGTCCAGAGAAAACCAGTTTGCATCTGACAGGTAACAGCAGCTCAAACAAAGGGCAATTCACACCACCCCACCTCCTCCTCTTCTATGTAATAGCACCCTATTCTCCCCTCTCCTTCAGAGAATCTTCTTTGATATACAAGTGGGAAAATTCCACCTTGTAACTTTTTACTTCTATAACCTATTGGAAAGTATTACGGTATTATGTGTAACCCTCTAATGATCATGTATCAAAGGGCCAACTGAGAACTGCTCAGGTACACCATCTGGAAATATTTGTTGCTAAGTCGGTTATTCTCGAGAATAAATCCTTTAAAAGAAAACCTCCCCCTATTGTGTATTTTTGGGCATCCGCTCACCAGAACACGGACCTTTTGGTCAACAAATCCAACTAAAAAGACATTGGACACATATTTATCAGTACCTCAAGTAAATATATAGGAACTGATAAACTAATGTATCATTCCTAAATAGGAAATAGTAAAAAAAATGCACAAGGTCCAAGAACTTTTGGAGTAAGGCTCATCCAGTTTTCCATCGTCTGGAACACTTTGCTTGCCTCGGCGAGTTGACCACTGCAAAAACCTGCCCGGGACAGGCGGCCAGTCATGCCCAGCCAGCCTTAAACACTCTCGGCCAGAGTCCCCCAGACACGAGAGAGATGCTGCGCCGAAAGCCTATCAGCTGCGCCCTCGCGCCGACGCCGGGCCCCAAGCAGAGCAGGCACCGCCCACTGCCCCTCCCGCCTCCCACTCCCATTGGCTGATCAGCCGCCTGCGGCAATCGAGCTCCGCGAGGAGCCGTTGCCGCCACCAATGGCGGAAGCAGGGCTTACCGGTGGAAGCCTCGTCCGTCTAACCGCACCACGATCCAGCAGTTAGGCAAGCACGTATCGTCCGCTTCAAAGTCCCGCACGTATTCGAACTTGCTCTTTGCCATGGCGACCCGGTTAGAACACTGCCAGGCGCGAAGCCGCAGGCCAGCTCCGGCGACAGCACAACCGAGTCGACGCAACGCTATCATTGGCGGAAGCAACGTCGAAGAATACCGGAAGAGGGTTGCTCTAGCACTAGTCTCGATGATACCGCAAAATCTTTCATGATAGAAGCTGGGGTAATTAACTGAGGGATTTAATACCTCACAGAGCTGCTGGTCGTAGACAGAATGTTTGGTCCCCGCATAGAGCCAAAGGTGAGTCGAGGCTGAGAGTTACGTACCCTTTGATCCCAGATCTGCATCAGCTGCTGTGGCTTTGGTCAGTCGGGAGAGACGAGCTTTTGAAGCACATGCTCAACGGTGATTGATTCCTTTGCACGAGCCACTGAGAGTGAAACTCTGGTTGTGTCTGGCAGTTGCAGAGCCGAGCTCTTCGGGACGCTCGGATTTAAACTCGGTCTTTCCCTAAAGTGCAATTCAGGGCACGTCCTCGATTCAGTTATCTATCAGGTATACATGCTACTCTCGCAGTGATGGAGAGGCGGACATTAAACTTTCTGAAAACCAAACGTCTGTGTGATCAATTTCTGGTCTTCCAACTGTTCTGGTCTCCCAACTCTTATCAGCGCTAGCCCACGTAATCAATGCTGCGGACTTAGGGAACTGCAGTCCAAAACTTCTGGAGGGCCACGAATACCCACCCCTAACGTGGCCTCGGTCAGCGTTTTGTTGCTCTTCCAGGCCCCACTGCGCTCATTGGCAATGGATATAAAAGTCTGCATTACGCTTAAAATAATAATAAAGGGAAACAGTTTGCATTACGCTTAAAATAATAAAAAAGGTTGGCGGGCGGGCACAGCATACGCAGCGGTCAAGCCCTCTGGGAACACATCATGTGAACGAAAGGCACTTCCGCACCGGGAGAGACTCGGCTGGCTCCACGACAAATGGGACTGTCCGTGAAAGTAAAGCCCTCAGCCAAAAAAGGCGCCGGCGCAGCGGGGGTACGCGCGTTCCTCCCAGGCTCTGGCGATCCCATTGTTACGTGGTTGCCAGGGTAACCATGGCGACCACCAGGAAACAGGCCCAAGGAGAGAAAAGTGGGAGGCACGTGCAGCTCCGCAATTGCCCTCTCTTGCCGGGTGGCGCGTGGCTCCCCGAGAGCCGGAGGGCGGGGTCTGCCGCGGCGCGTGCACCTCGGGGGAGGGGGAGTGGAGAACGTTTGCAAACCAACCGCAGGAAACAAACGGGCAGTAACAGAGGGCGAGAACTGAGCTCACAATCCCCAACAATCCCACGCTCAGGGGCGGGCTGCAGCATGGAAAAGGGGGCGCAGGAGGAACCCCCCCGGGAGCAGCACCGCCTCCTGCATCCCGCGGCTTGGCAGGGCACTCCCCGCATGGACCACCTTCTCCTGCACTCTCTACCGGGACACGGGGCCAGGGACTCCCACCTTCTGCTCTTCCCCTCTAAGCAGGGTCCCCAGCACCACCTCCTGCACCCCCTATCCCCCAAGCAAAATGCCTTGCACAGGGAGCAGAAGCCCCCACTGTCTGGGGAAGGCGCCTCCTGTAAAGAGCAGCAGCTACATATCTTGGAGGACCAGGCTTGTTTTGGCAGGCAGGTCGCCCAGCCTGTCATTGGGTTGGAACCTGGGGATTCTGAAAAGCAGCACCAAGAGGAAGAAAACAGTTTGCACAAGGTGTTGCAAGTGAAAACTGAAGAGCAGGAGAGCCTGTCCCTCTTGACAGGTAGCAGCAGCAAGAAAAAGAGAGGGGAACTCAAAGCTGCTGCAAATCATGGAGGAGGGAAGGAGGATGGCAGCAGCAATTTGAAGGCAGGAGGGGAAATCCAGTTGGGGAAAGTAGAAGAGCCAGAGGAGATCAAGAAAGAGGGAGACAGGAAAGAAAATTGTGATGCCAAAGCCTTGGTTTCTGGAATTGAAGGTGCCATCAAAACTGAACTGGTGGAGCCTCCTGAGGAGGACTGCAAGGGGAGGGAAGAGGCGGCATCCAAGCCTCATCCATCCTCCAACGGCCCAGCTCATGTCAGCAAAGATGTTAGTTTGCCTCAACCTCTTGGGGCACAGCAACCGCAAGAGCTGAAGATTCCCGTTACACTCCATCCAGTCCCTCCAGGGACTAGAATCCAGTTTCAGGGGCCTCCTCCATCTGAGCTCATAAGAGTGACTAAAGTGCCAGTGGCTCAAGTACCCCTTAAAATGCAGTCCTTGCTCGAGCCTTCAGTGAAAATTGAAACTAAAGATGTGCCTCTCACAGTGCTACCTTCAGATGCAGGTATTACATAGGAACCGAAACAAATGCTTACAATTTTCCCTTTACTTATTTTTAATGCATAAGTAAGATCTGAGGTAAAACTCTTCTTGTATATTTAATTGCATCACTACTTTTTCATTCTCAACTTTTGTTTAAATATAGAAATACAATACAGCTTATGCAGGTAAGAACTGCTTGCATGTGACATTGTCTAGCTGTTGTAAGATAAAGTTTATGGAGTTGGAATTTGCACAAAATTTCATGTATAAGATTTTTCTTACCTTTGTTGGAACTACCAGTGGTAGAGCCATACCAACAGAAAAATCTATTCTTTGTGTGTGTGTTTGTGTGTGCATTTGGAACTGATGCACAGAGATTAGCTGCTCTTTCAACCCCAGAATAAGATGCAACAAACTCTGTTGTAGCTTCTCTGAAAGCTAGCTTGAGGGCATCAACTTTCATGGACTAGACTCTGCTTCAAAAGTCCATAACGGACAATAACACAATAAACCTGTTAGGTATTAATTATTTTATTTATTGTACCTCTCACTGAAGGAATTTGGAGCTATGAAAAAGTATATCCCCACTTTTATTCTCACAGCAACTCTGCAAGGTATGTAAAGCTGAGAGATATATTGAGTAACCTAGAGTTACTGATAAGCTTCATACTTGACCATGAATAGGAACGTTTAACTTCCTTCTCAGAAGTGAGGCATGCTAATCCCTATACCACACTAGCTCTATGATTCTGCAAGACTGGAATTTTTAGTTTGTACCCAATTCCTCCAGACCTGCTAGCACAAATTAGTGTTAGCCATTTAAAAAGCAACCAGAAACACTAGTTTCTGGAACAGGGCAAATTCTGCTGAGCTTGCAGACAGAAACTCCGCTGTCCTGTCCCAATCTGGAAATGAATGTTTCTACTTGTTTCCAGGGTTGCTTTTGCACAACAGAACAAGCAGAAACACATCAGAAATATTGGATAAAAACCATAGTGTTTGGCTGCAACAAGGCAACATAGTTATTCTTCTGGAATCTGTCACTTTAGCTATTTCTAAGTTTTATTCTGGTCCCAGCATCATCCTTTGTAATGGACATGTACGATTTCTCATAGGTAAGTAAGATAAGTAGGATGTATTATGTTTTACATTATATTCTAACTACTTGAAGTATTTACTTAAAAATAAGTTGACAAGCTTAAGTTTGGATAAAACAGGTTTTAGGATAGTTTGGATAGGATAGTTTAGGATAGGAGCCAACCAAAAATATTGTTGGTTTAGTACTGGTTTCTTTGAAAAATAAGTATCACAACTCAGGGTGTCAACCCTGTAAACCTCTTAACTCAGAGGATTGTGGGCATCCAATAGAAGGTGGTGGGAGGAGTATGGAGCTAGGATTGCCTCCACACTCCCCTCATCCTCCAGAACAAGCTACTGCAGACTGGGGGTTCCCCATCCTGCCTTGCAACAGAGATGCAGGGCTCATAATAGTTAAGCGGCCTCTGCGTTAATAACATAAGAAAAGCCATGCAGAAGCAGACCTGAGGTCTGTCTATTTCTGCTCTCCATACACATGGTGGCAGACCAGCTGCCCACAGGATTGCTCAAGCAGGATGGCTGCAAGACCTGGCTGCCCAAGTGCCTCAGCAGCTAGTGTATCAGGCACGCCACTCCATCAAACAACCAACCCACTGTTGCTTAAACCACCATGGCTTGCTAGGAGCCATGGTGAGTGTGGGGTGTGATTTATGTACTCACTGCCAGTGTAGCTTATAGAGTGGTATCTTGGCTCACGAACTTAATCTGTTCCAGGACTCTGGTCATGACCCAAATTGATCATGAGCCAAGTCAAATTTCCCCATAAGGTTCAGTGTAAATAAGGTTAATCTGTTCTGTAACTATTTTTTTAATCACAACAATTTGAAGCAAAGTGAGAAAGAACAACAACGTTAACAGCCATCCCCCCCCCCCCGCCCCAACACGACTGCGATTGCACCTGTCATCCCTGCACGTGCGCGATCACGGGCGGATCGGGAGGTAGGGGGACACAGAAGTGATTGTGGGCGCGTTCACAATCGTCACTCGATGCGAAGTTCGTGACCTGAGGCAATTTTTTTCAGAAATTTCTGTTTGCGACCCCATTTGGTTGTGAACTGAGGCGTTCATGGGCCAAGGTACCACTGTATACCCCCAACTTGTGGGAAGGCTAAACAGATTTCAAATATAGCATCCTATGGATTATTTGAGGACTTGCATGGACTTCAACTGACACTAAGCCACTGTGGCTTTTTTTGATCATATAACCAGATCAATGCAGTCTAGTACAGTGATGGCGAACTTTTAGAGGCTGAGTGCCCAAACTGCAACCCAAAACCCACTTATTTATTGCAAAGTGCCAACACTGCAATAAAACCTGAATACTGAGGTTTTAGTTTAGAAAAAACAACTCCCAGACAGTCCAAGCAAATATATATATCTCCTTGGCAGTGCACTGAGCAGCCATGTGAAAGCAAGGACAAGTTGCAGTTAAGGAGTCGCAGCTTGTGACATCATCGCCTGGCACCACTACTCCTTTCCAAGCATGTGCATGGCCCCTATGTGCTCTGTTATCTGATCCTCAGCTGCTGGCGCAATGCTGGGGCAACTTGGCTTGCGTGTCGACAGAGAGGGCTCTGTGTGCCCACTGTGGCACGCGTGCCATAGCTTCACCACCACTGGTGTACTATATTAACCTTCACTCCAACCAGTTCTTCACACCCATTACAAGGGTGTAATTACAATTTACTACTTATTAGTAAATAAATAGACCTCTTATGCCAGATCTTCTAAAAATGTATAAAGCAGGTAATTTGAATGGGAAGGCACAATAGCACAGTAATAGAGCACATCTTTTGCAAGCAAAATATCCAAGGTTCAGGACCTAGCAGGTTCAGTTCCTGTAGGGACTAGGAATTACACCAACTTGAAACTCTGGAGAACTACTGCCATTCAGTGTAGAGCAGACAATACTGGGCTAGTAAACTAGTGGTCTGTCTCAGCATAAGGAAACCTCTTTTGTTTCTAATATCAGTTTTGTTTCTAGTATCAAAAAGCAAAACAAAGGGGCATTGAAAGCTCCATAAATCTCACTTCAGTACACTGAAATCTTATGTAACATGGAGTCAATTCAAATTATATGCAATCACTTGATAATTCCTTATATTAAAATTATTTTTTCTTTGGAACAAAGTTTCAAAATCTTGAGATTATTTCAGTTATGGAATTAAATTTCTAATTAGGGTTGTTATTGTGAATATCCTTGCAACTTACCATGAATCAAAATATATCCTACAAATAGAGTATTAAAAAAAGATAACTTACACAGTAAAACCAAGTTAATAGGATCACTTTCCTTTGAAAATGAGCCTATCATAGGATAGCATTACATCCCCTATATTATGTAAACACAGCACTCCACACTTCCATCCCTGTGTTTCAAGGGATCTGTCAGTTCATCATTTAAATAAACTTTGTATATATAGAAATATATTTCAGAGAACAATGGCTCTTGAAATAGTAATAAACAGTCTTTTAACTGGATATCTCTATATCTATTTTGGAAAACAAATTGCTATTCTTATGATTCCTAAAGAAAATTAAACCACCTACCAGATCCTATAAACCTACTTGTTTCTGAATCTGTACATTCAGAAACAAAATTTGTTGAAATGTCTGCCAAAATTTAAACAAAGAAGGAAAAGTTTTGGGCCCAATATTTTTCCACAGTCATCTTAGTCCCTGAAAAGAAGGCATGATAATTCATAATTTCTAGCTCTCTCAGCCAGTTGTGAGAGTCATTGTCCAAACTTCTGGACAGAATCAGCATGGGGAAGACTTGTTAATATTATGGAACATTGTGTGTATTAACACTGCATAGCTCTGTCCATTAACTAGAATGGGAGGAAAAGGGTTAATGTCATGGACAAAATACCACCAACGTCTCTACTTGATCTGGGTTGCTCTTGCCCCTAACCTCACCTGGAAGGGTCACATGACCACCCCACACGTACACTCACCATGAATGAAGCATGTTCTTCTCTCCTTCTCAATTAACAATGGAACTTCCTCCTGAATCAAAATATCCTGAATGAACATACCAACACATGGAGGCAAGCAGTACAGGAGGAAATAGAGGCTTTCCTTCATGCAAGTCAAATACGGATTGTTTTTCTGTAACATTTTTAATGTTTTGTTGTAAGCCTTCAGTGTAGATTGATAGATCTAGGTGCAAGCAACAGCAGCTTAACTAAATGCACCATTGAATGATTACATCTGCCAAACCAATATACAACAGGTTCCTAACAACATTCTGGGCCAGGGACTTGATTTTGCTTCTGAAAATTCCTAGCAGTTGTTCCACAGGGGAACAAGTGCACATGGCCAGAGGAAGCACGCAGAAGACACTTGTGCAGAAGACACAAATTGTGGAGTTGTGGCACAAGCATTTAGGACATTACCATCCCAAGATGATTTTTAAAATAAAGACCTTACAGGCATCAAGATAAGACAGTGCAAGTTAAAAAGTTGAGAAATGTGTGTGCTGCATTAAGACAAAAGGACTGAGACTCAGTTTTCTACCATACCGTGAGAAATATGCTATATGCTAGTATAGTTCTGGATGGGTGCCCTCTAGTGGTGTAAATTGTATGCAATGACCGTTTTTAAATGATTTATGTATTCAGTGGTCTACCTTCTTGCAGGCAAAAGTGAAACCTCAGAGATGCTAGAATGTTCTGTGGCAATGATGACCAACAAATTTGGAAGAGCACCTGAAGTGATTCAGATGAATCATGGCAGTGAATACATGTCACGTAGCTCACAAGCTTTCCTAACTGAGAAGGGGATAAATCACAGAACTTCTGATATTTACACCCCTGAGCAGAGTGGATCAGCTGAAAAACAGAACAGATCTCTTGTGGATAAAATGCTATGCCTTCTCATAGATTTAGGCCTCCCCAATAAATGGTGCAGAGAAGCTTATAATGACATCAAACTGCCTCCACAATAGGAGGGGTGGAACAATGCAAACACCATATGGGGAATGCACTAAACCTAAGCCATTTAAGGGTATTGGAATGCAGTGCATGCAGCTTCATTCCAGGAGAAAAGAGGCAGGCTGGACCCCAAAACAAAAGGTCCTATCTTTGCTGGTTATTCCCCTGGAAGCAAGGCCTCTGGAGGGATGTATTCAGAGACTGGTGACTACTCATAAGGCATGTTTCAGTCTTTGATGAGTGCTCAGGATTGAGAAGTGGTGCCACACTGATGACTGAGAAGAACCAAATGACCCAGGGCAATTCTTCAAATTTCTGGAGTTTCCACAGATCCATCCAGATAAGAATCTAGGTCAGTCAGGTGATGCACCAAATGCAGTAGACACCAAGTACATCCCAGCAGGAATAAGGGCTGTGGGAGATGTACCAACGGCAACCACAAATTCAGAACAAAGGCTCAGACGTGCCACAAGACCCAACAAAGGAATTCCTGTACCAGGCTTTTACTACACTGCCAGGTTGGTGTTACCAACAGAAGCAATGCCTAATACTGAGGGCAACACATGAAGGCGAGCAGCACAGGAGGAAATAGAAGCTCCAAAGAAAAACAGAACCCAAGCTTCAGCTGAATTGCTACCTGCACAAAAGGTAATCAAGCACAAAATAAAATGTAGGCAGCAACATAGAATGCAGCAAGGAGGGTTGCAAAAGGATTCCAGCACATATATAGAAAAGACTACGAAAAAGTCACTGCCCAGAAATCGTTTTTTCAGCCTTCAGAACAGACGGAGACTTGAAGAAATCAATGCATGCAACATTAAGAAAGGACATTAGGTATATGTAACATTGCCTAAATTAACACTGCATGGTTCTGCCTATTAACCAGAGTGGGGAGAAAAGGGTTAATTTCATAGACAAAATGCAACTGACCTCTCTACTTCATCTGTGTTTTTTAACTGCCCCCTTTCTCCTCCCATCTCACCTGGAAAGGCAAAAGAGCCATATGACCCCCCCCCCCCAATCTCTCTTGTTCTCTCTTTCCATGAGAGCAGAAGCATGTTCTTCTCTCCTTCTTAACTAACAATTGACTCTCTTTCCGAACCAAGATATTGTGTGTGGGCATGCCAGCCTCTTTTCTGCATGCAAATCACATATGGATTGTTTGTGAGTAAATAAAGCTTTTTACCTTTTGTTATAAACTCACTATGGATCTAGATGCAGGCAACAACCTCTAAACCAAATCCACTGTTTAATGCTTACCTCTGCTGAACCTATGTATAACTAAATATACAACAGGCTCCCAACAAGACCAATCTGTCTGTATATATAGTTTTACGTTTTGCTGCCTTGTTAGTATCAATGCACCTATCAGTGTGGTCTCACAAGGCAAATTATGCATAGTTGTAAAAAATGATCCTTAATGAGTAGAGTTGTTTTCCTTAATGACCCAGAAATCTCAAGTGCATTCAGAATGTAACAAGGATTACAAAAACAAAACAATCACCAGGAATAGTAAAATCAATAACAGTTGTTGCTTCCTTATGCTCTGCTTGCTTATTTGAAAACAACACACATGTTACCAAGAGACATTGCGGTGTAATTAAGCTAAAGTAAGTCTTATTGGCTTAGATCCTAACTCTGCATGAGAGGATTATCTGCCCACAAGATAACCTTTTTGGTGGAAGAGAGAAGGTGATTTTTGCTGATTCCCATTTCCCCCATGGCTTCTGAAATTTATCCCCCTTCTATGAAGCAGGATACTTTGCTGGATTGGAGTCCCTTCTCTTCACAGGATCCAAGCCAATGAGTTCAGTGTGATTTACTCCCAGGTAGCTGTGCATTGGACTGCGGCCTAACACAATCCTAGGCATATTTCCTTTGGTAAGTACCACTTGTTAAAAGGAGCTACGGGATTAAAGCTGCAATCTTATGCACATTTACTCCCACATATGAAATAGAAAGCACTTGATACTCTAAAAGACAGTTCCCAAGAATCCACCACTAGCATGACTAAGAAACACCACCTAGGATAGAGGTGTACAGATAGGACTTTAAAAGTCAGTTGGGCTACTAGACTCAGGAAGCAGGTTTAGCCACAGTAGTGATCCCAAGTACATCCATTTGGTTTCCGTCAAATAAGTGAATGGTTTCCTTTTGTATCTCCTGGGGGAAAATAAAGTGCTGTTTGGTGGAATGTGCATGCGCTATTCACAAAACCTGCTGGTATGGCTCTTATTAAAGAGAATAGTTTCTTTGTGTACCTAGTTCAGAGCCGCTTCATCTTGAGGGATCTTTGCAATATATAGGCTTTGCATTATGCCGGGGTGGCCAAATAGAGTTTTGGGAGCCACATGTGGCTCTTTGAGTTTATTATGTGGCTCTTATGTTGAGCAAGTCTGGCCAGCCCTGCCATATGCACTAATTTATCTCAGAGTGGTTCCATTTGAAGCTTTCTGTTGTGTAATTGCTTTAACACATTCACAAAATGTTACAAGCATCCAGACATCATCGTCCTTCATTTGTAATTAATCTATATATGCCCACTGCATCTTCTGTCTTTTTTGTTACTGTAAATCCATTAAGGAGGGAAAGACAGAATAGCTGCACAATGTCTTTTTATTGGTTTTGCTAGAATCCACCCATCTGGAAGTACCAATATTTATAACTATTTTGCATAATAAAGAACTACTTTAAAAAGCAAATACAATAATATCTGGTATGTTAAGTAGGGAACATTATCTGTAATTAACTTTAAAAAAGTGTTAAAATCAGTTTTCATTACACTGTTAAGACTTATCCAAACAGACTAAGTTACTGTGGGCACAGTTTGCTTCCTATCATGTTCCATTCGTATCAGTTGGGCCTAAAGTATTCTTATATCAAGGTGCTGAAAAATGATATTTTCTTATAAGAATCCACTGTTGTATGATCTTGCCACACATTTCCTAGATTTCCAGCATCTTTTCCAGTAGCAATTCTCAATTTCTTCATAGAAGTTGCATAAGTAGGATAACCTTGAAGGTTCCTAAAATATTAACAGGACCAAACTAGATGTGATCAAATTTCTCATCTCTTTAAAAGCTGTGAATTCTCATTAGGAAAAGATACAATAGGATCCTGTGCAGTCTTACTGCACCTAAGGATTAAGGCTAATTGAACACAGTAGAACTTACATATATAAGTTTGCCCTGTAAATGGGGCAAATACATCTTGGGGTGCAACTTACATAGGAAAATCTTGAGTAAACAGATAATAGCCCTCCCAAATGCTGCAATTTTGAAAGATAAGGTTTCTTTCTCTGTCAATAGTAGAACCTAGATTCATCTAATTAATTTTCATGGTGGGAGTTTCAGTGATGATAAAGGGAATTGTTTTATGCAGCACAATGGTGATCTATTGTAATTTGCTGCCATAAGATAAAGTGGTTTTCCAGTTCTCAACCCACCTGTTGAGGACTGGAAAAATAAATTAGCAGACTATGAGGTAATGTCAAAACCGAGTAATTATGTAAATAGAAAATCAGCCAAAGAATTTAATGATAAGTGGAAACTCTGCTATGTACAACATGCTTTATAGAAAAATCTACATATGAAAGGAGTGGAATTTTTGAAAATATTGTCAGAGATTAACATTAAAACCAGTGCTTCGCCATTATAGTAAGGAGAGTTATATAAATGGAATAAAATTCTTGAAAATATTGTCAGAGATTAACTCTTGTTCTGATGCTTTGTTATATAGTAAGTTGACTTTAGATGAATAGAGCTACTTAAGTATATGATAATTGTGGCTAGAGTCAAAACTGCTTTAAAATGGAAAGCAGAAGAAATTTAATCATTGAAGACTAGAAAAATAAGTCAGTTGACTATGTAGTAATGTTAAAACTAATCATGTAAAAAGATAATCAGCCAAAGAAAATGTTAAGCGGAAATTGTATTACACACAACTTCTTTTTAATGGGGATAATAACAGCAGAAAAAATCTGCAGTGAATTTTAATTAAGTGCAAAAAATGTGACTGAATAGAAAGGATAGTAATTCTTGATTTACAGTTTAAAAATACCTTTGACATTTTATGTAACATTTGATTAAGACTCCTTGGTGTTTCTTTGTAATTTTTACTTGCATTTTTATTTTTTTTGCCCCCCCCCCCAACCTTTACTGCTACTAAAACAAAATTTTAAAAAGAAAGTTGAAGTGGTCAACAAACTTGGACAGTTTTAAAGGAGAATTAAATACAGAGAGGATAAAGCTATCAATGGCCCAAAATTATTTAAGATATTTATATCCCATGTTGTAGCCAATCAGGATCTCTAGATGAATAGAAAATTGTGATAGACATGTGCCGTATGGTTAGAGGCAGTATTCTCCTTTATAATAGATGCTGAGAAACATGGGAAGGTACTATTGAGATTGTGTCCTGTGTATGGTCTTCCCATATTCTCTGTAGTGGCACCCCGACTATGGAATGTGCTTCCCTGGGGAGGTCCGCCTGGCACTGTCATTATATGCTTTTTGGTGCCAGGTCAAGACCTTTTTATTTAACCAATATTTTAATGTTAATTGATTTTAATTGTATATTTATTTATTTATTTAACTTATTTTAAGTATTCTATTTTATGTATTCATTCATGGTATCGTTAATTTATTTTGTTTAGGATTTAGATTATATTGTAAGCTGTCCAGAGACACAAGTGATGGACGGCCTATAAATGTCCTAAATAAAATAAATAATAATAATAAAATACTGTGGAGAAAAATGCTACACTAGATAGGCCACTGGGGTCTTATCTTACTTAAGCTGGACATCTAATCACTGGCCTGCATTTTCTGGTCTAATTAGACTCAAAGATGATAACTGAAGAGGCCTGAACTGAACCAATGGTGTGTTCAACATTTTTTGAAAAGTAGACCCCCAACCCCTTGCCATATCTTATACTGCCTCTGAAAAATCCCTCAGTTTCAAAGGGCGGTTTGCTTTGTGTGTATAAGGAAGTTGCTGTTTGAGGAGAAACAAGAGAAAAACTTACGTGTTTCATGGAATTAGTTTCAGGGTTTCTGCTAGCAAAGTCATTATTTTTAAGTACACAGTTTGCACGAGGCAAGATAGTACTTATTGTGGCTACCCACTAATATTTATTCATTCTAGGGATACCAGATACTCCATTTAGCAAAGATAGAGATGGTCATGTCAAGCGTCCTATGAATGCATTTATGGTATGGGCAAGAATTCACCGACCAGCATTAGCCAAAGCTAACCCTGCTGCGAATAATGCAGAAATAAGCGTTCAGCTTGGATTGGAGTGGAACAAGCTAACAGAAGAGCAAAAGAAGCCTTATTATGATGAAGCTCAGAAGATTAAAGAAAAGCACAGAGAAGAATTTCCTGGTACAAAATAGATTTTTTAAACACATTTGTCAACAGTGGATTATCTTACCATTCTATCTATTTTATTTGCTTTATTAATTGTTTTTTCAATTGTATTGTATGCTGTTTTAAGCATTTGTGAACTGCCCAGAGAACCTTCGGGTTATGGGGTGGCACAGAAGTGGAATTAAATATATAAATAAAAACTTGGGGCAACTTTTTATGTTATTTATAGACTTACATCCAGTGCTGCAAAAGTTGACTTCTGCTTGCATAATGGAATTTTCTCTTGCTCCTCTCTCCTCTGCAGCCCCATACATGCCTTCCACAGCTGCTCCAGAGGGTCTTCCAAAGTTCTGGTGCAGGAGTGGGTGTAGTTTATTTATAGGACTGTAAGGGAGAAAGGGAAACCATTCCATCAGAGGGTTCTGATCAGCTAATAATCAGCATTTTGTACATCTTCGACAAGATGATGTTAGTGTATCTACCTGGCAAAGAGAATGCTAGAAGGAAAATACAATGAAAAAAGTATGCACAACACTGCAGGTTTTCTTAAAGCAGCTGTTTTTGTCACTCCCACTGTCCCTGACAGTGCTCATCCTCTGAATGTTTAAAAACAAGTTTGGCAGCATGATGATATGAGTTACTGCAAAGAATTGTACTAAATAACTACATTGGATTCATGAATTCTGCACATTTATTTTTTTACAGCATAGCCTATAGTAAAGCAAGCTTAAAATTCTTTAAAACCATCTACCATAAATCACTAATTCCAAAAGCTGACTTATTTTAGTACATTATACTAAGGTACAGGACCTTTCAAACCACATCCTGCTCTTCATCAAGGAAAATTCAGCAACATGCTGGGATTTGATGCTGGTAGCTAGGCCAGATCATGGCATCTATACTCTAGCCAACCTCTTCAAAGATGATCCAGCATTGTTAAATAAAACTGTAGTGAGGCGTAACATTGGGCAGGACTAGGGATGGGTCATTTACATGTGGCATTATTCCAAAGGCATTCTAGTCATGATACAGGTATATATAGCCATATATAGGCTTACTTTCTATGAGCCGTCCCGAGGCTACGTAGCAAGGGGACAGCATATAAAAACTTTAAATAAATAAATAAATACGCACTGGTGCAGCCATAATCATTTAGTAATAGTAGTAATAGACTTTCCCACTATGGTAAGTGGGGCATATTCAGAATTGCATAAATAAATGGGTGGGTGGCATTACCCCTATCTTTTTAATACATAACCATTCTCACTGATGTTATTTAAAGTTGATAAATAGTTGAGAGTAAATAAGGGAAACTGAAGTATGCTTAATAGAAAACACATTCCAACATGAACATTTTTTTTTATGCTACAACTCCAAATAGCTGTTCATCTTTGCAGGCTTTTCCAAAAGTAAACTATATATGTTTCACATCCCTATCCTCACCCCTTTGTTTTCTTGGTTTCATGTTACTCATTGTCAACCATGCAAATCATATACCTAGAACATATTTACTAATAATGCCAAGACTCTTAATTTTACTTACTTAACGCTGTAAAAAAACATGCAAAGCAAAAATTACACAATTGTTGAGGGAAGCAAGAATTGGCCTGGGCTATCAATTGGACTAACATTAATGGAAAGAAGAAGGGGTGTTGCAAGTAGAAAATTCCCTCTCTCGTAGTCTCTCTCTCTGGAAGCCTGCAAGCCTTCCTAAGCTCACACTATTATTACAGGCTTGCTTTGTCAATATAGTCTTCATATTCAAATCTGTAGAAGAGGTTTTGCCATTATCTTGTTTGTATTATGATTTTAAAGGTAAACTGTGTCCCTGGATTTGCATGTTTTTAATATATAGCAATATGTGAAAGAAAATAGTCCATAATGTTTCAGCGAGCATACTTTTATATTCCCACAGGTTGGGTTTACCAACCACGGCCTGGCAAAAGGAAGCGGTTTCCATTGACAGTATCTACTGTTTTCTCTGGCACTACTCAGAATATCATTGCAACTAGCCCAATGACAGCCTCCACTGTCTTTACTGGGACATCTCAGAATATTATTACTACAAATCCAACTACCATTTACCCTTTCCGATCACCTACCTATTCTGTGGTCATACCCAACGTACAGAACAGCATTGGACACCCAGTCTGTGAGTTCATTCCAATAGTTTATGTGAGTTCTTTAAACGTTAAATGATAGGAACTACACAGAACATATATCTGTTTCTTATTGAGAGTGTGATTAGTAAATAATGCTTAAAGCAGCAACCAGATACTACCATTAAAAACTAAAGTTTATTAACAAGCCCTTCAAGTAGATAAATTTGATAAGATGTGGCTATACTTGACTTATTTATTTTACTTTGTTTCAAATTATAATTCTTTAGGATTGTGTGGAGAATGATATATAATGTTTAATCATCCTCAGATCAAAGTTTGATCA
This sequence comes from Varanus komodoensis, assembly GCF_004798865.1. Lineage (NCBI taxonomy): Eukaryota > Metazoa > Chordata > Lepidosauria > Squamata > Varanidae > Varanus > Varanus komodoensis. The sequence continues at coordinate 3,121,624 of NW_025336345.1, read as the reverse complement.
TTGTTATTACTGGTAAAAAGCCTGTCAGGTAAGATGAGATGAAAGAAGATTCCCAGTCCTTTCTCTTCCCATCACCAATTTGTCCATAATCATCTTCCGGTAGAGCAACTAGGAGTTAGTCTAATTGTCTAAATCTAGGCCTTTGCTGTTTCCCCAAACAAAAATATATAAAGATGCTGAAGATTGGTGAAGTCCCTCTTCAGCTCTTTTAAATCTCTACATCTCTTCCTCTGTCCTCCTGAAACCAAATTTTAATTTTTAAAGACTGCCTCAGAAGTTATTGGTTCAGCAAGCAGTTGAATTCATACCCAGCCTAATGACCCCAGATGCAAGAGTATTGAACCCATTTCAGCTGGACAACTGAGATCCTTTTTAGAGATGCCGTCAATACCAGAGCAGCATGTTTTAGCTTAAAGCTCTTAAGCTTTAGGAAGAGCATTTCTGTCTTCTAGAATGGGGAGAAAACTGCACAAAAGCTGGGAAAGTGGGAGATAACTGGGAACGCTGGAATGCCTGTTTTTAAAGGAGAGCTTAGATTCAGCAGGCATTATGGAAAGCTGGTAAAATATAAAGAGCCAGATATATGCTCTTCTATAAGAAGGACAGGAAGAGTATTTTGGAGAAGGTGTTTCCCTGTATGTCAAAGAGGAGGTAGTGTCAAGCAGAAACCTAAAAGGGACAGACTATTCCACAGGAGTACTGTGGGTGACAGTAGGAGGGTCCAGAACTAGCATTCCCTAGACCGGAACACTCACACTGATTTTGAGAAGGAAAACAAAAATGGGGGGCCTCCAAACAAGGTTGTATTGTTACAATGGATGATTGCAGTGACTCATGCATTGACTGGATTGATCCATGCTCCAGTTATGAAGAGATTAAATTTCTCAGTGCCCTGAATGACTGCTTCAGAACTCCTGGTCATGGAACAGACAAGAGGGGAGGTGACCCTAAGTGATGTTGAACCAGTTGGAAGCAGTGATCACAGTGCTGTCAGATTTAATATAACTTCAGATGGAAATTTGTCAAGTTGTTATCGTTGTTATCATTGTCATAGTTGTCGTCATCGTCATTATCGTCATCCTTTTATACTGTCCAATAGCTGAAGCTAACTTAATTTTACTTCAAAAGAGGAAACATCTTTGACATTAGCGAATCAGTAAATAGGAAGCTCAAAGGGGTAGTCAAAAAGGTTAAATCCCCTCAGAATGCTTTGAGGTTATTCAAACCTCAATAATAGAAGTTCAACTAGAATGCCTGCCTCAGATCAGTGAGGTACTATCAAGGCCATGGCTAATGAGGAAAATCAAGGAAGCTATTAGGGAAGGGATGGCTTCCTTCAGAAAACAGAAGTCTTTTCCACATGGGGAAAACAAAAGGCAGCATGAGTTTGCATAAAGGACGTGCAGAGATTAAAAAGGTATTTTGAGAACCATATTGCTAACAATGTCAAGGCTAGCAATAAATAATCCTTTAAAAATATCAGAAGCAGAAAACCAGCTAGGGAGGCAGTTGGACCTTTGGACAACAGTAGAGTTAAGGAAGTACAGACAGTCCCTGAATTTCCTCATGTCCCTGAGATCACTATCTATACCAGAGGACTGGGGACTGGCCAATGCAATAGCAGTTTTGGAAAAGGGATCTGAGAAATTTCATATTAGTTAACATCTGTTCTGGGTAAATTGGTTGAAAGGATTGTTAAAGATAGAATTTGTAAGCATATAGAACAATAAAGAATCAACATGGCTTCTGCAAAAGTAATTTCTGCCTCACTGATTAATACTCCTTTGAGAGTATTAATAGACATGTGGACAGGGATCATACAGTAAGCATTTATTGTATTTGCATAACAGCAACCAATCATGGATGCCAATCAACTGGATTTTTGCATTATGTGAATCCAGACTGCTTTCCATAGGTAGGTTTGATTGAAGGCAACAAGCCATCCAACAGCCAGTGACTTGCTGTAGGAGTTATTGGACCCATGATAGGTTGCTCTGTTGTCCGAACTCAGGCAACCCAACCCCATTATACATTGCAGGAAAAATCTAGTGATCTGCTTGGAAAAAGCAACAAAAATCCTTGTTCTTACCAAGCTAGCTCCAGGTGAACTATCACTACTCTTGCTGCCCTACCCACTTTAATCAGCCTTTTTGCACATTTTTTTCCCTCCCCCTCCCCGTCCCCCTCCCCTCTTTGTTCACATATCACTTTTTGGACATTGCTAATTTGACAGCTAGTGACTGCCTCTTCAGGTGCCCAAGTGGCACATTGAAGTGGTTGTCACTGGTTTGTCACCTCTTTGTTATTTGCCCGGTCTGTCCCGCTTGGGTCTAAGACACCAAGTCTTGCATGAGCAGTGTCCTAGGGATTGTCTACTGTGAAATAGCATCAGGCACCTGCCATAAGCATTAACCCAGAGAAGCTGTAGCATATTAGGTTTTATTTCAGTTTCCCTTGACAACTGTCAAAAAGAAGTGGCTAATTGGATCACCTACTTTGCAGCAAGATCCTCTGGTGGCAGGAGGGTTCTTCCTGACCTGACTCTTGTCAGAGGTCTTCCATTTTTCCACCATTTCCCAAGATATTAGGTACTTAGGAAAGTGGAAAAGTGCAAGCCATCCATGTTAAGAGAGCACAGAGTTTTGGGAGATAGCTATTGTCAGGATCTGAGCAGCACTAGTACTCCTCCCACTGGTCAAGCACTGGAGCAACCACCCTGGTAGTTTCAGGATTAGTTCCAGACTTTGCTGTAGCTCTCAGGGCTTTGATGAGCACCACCTGGTAGCTCTGGGGGAAAAACTAAGAGCAAGCTCTTCCCTTCAGAAGCTGGCTGAACAGCACAGGTCTCTTGAGTGTTGTAGCCTATTTCTGCAGCATTCTGGACCTTGCCTGATTCCATTCCATTCCTGCCTTACCTTGTTGCTCCTAAATCTTACCTGGTTATCCACAGTGTATTCCTGTTTCCTGACTTTGGCCTGTTCCATGACTACAGCTTGGACTTACTATTGCACTTTGGATGGTGCTGGACTGTCTTGCCTTGGGGTCCTTTTGCCTGGGTCATGGTGGACTTGCCCTGTTTCCGGTCTAACAGTTTGCTGAAAACAACTGAATGCAAACATGAGCAGTGTGATGCAAGTCCCGAAAGTGCAGGTGGTGGCATTTCAGATTAAGGTGGTCACTTTGTGCAGCACAGCTGCCATGTCCCAGTCCCATTGTGCTCCATAGGCTCCCTGCTTGCCACTTCCCCAGGTAGGCCTTGTACGTCTGTATCCAAATGTATACATTTAAATGAATAAATGTATCCTCAAATATATCCAACTTGAGGTTGTCTTGATGGTGAGCCTCTTGTCTGGCCTGGACATTGCTTCTTTTGGAAACCAACAGTCCCACACGGGGCAACCTGAATACTTCGGTGCAGGCCCTCCTGGTGATGCAAACTGGGAACAAACCGCAGGACTGGCCCTCCACTCACTGTGGCAAGGGTGGCATGGAGTTCCATTGTTCAGCTGCCAACACCCAGTGGAGCAGAGCAGCGCAATGCTTCCATTCCCTCGTGGGTCTGAATGCTGCTGTCAAAGATAAGCTGGCTTGGGTGACCCCTCCAACAACACTAAAAGAATTTATCACTTTATTTGTTAATATTACTTCCCTGCTACTGGAGCAGGATAGAGAATACCACTTCTCTTTGGCTGAGGATGAGCAAGGCTAAGGGAGCATAGCCACCCCGCAGCCAGAGTCCAAGCAAGTGGATGTCTCTGTTTGCCAGAGATAGAGAAGCAGCATTGCTGAAACCACAGGCTGTGCCTGTGCTGAAGCTGAAAAGGGCACTTTATTTCCACCTGCTCCACTAAGGCCTCGTACTCAGGAAACAGTTTACCCTGGTGGACTTAGGGAAGAATCTGCTGGGGCTCATTTGTGGGGTGGGGGGTGGTGTCTTGATAAGATCAAAGGAGAGCTGCCTCTGGGGATCTGGGTGAAATATGCCCAAGGGACTGATCTCACATGTGACTAGCCGCAAAGTAAGAAATGAGCTGTCAAGTCCTTTGTCAGGTATGGGGACTTTCTTAGCATGATTGGGAAACTGGAAGATCTTAGCAAAGTCCACATCCATAAAATTGGGTGAGGCCCTCAAGACTATCATGACCTGCCCTTCCAGAAGTGCACCGTAGGGTAAGAGGAACTGACATTCTCAAAGTCAGCGAATAATGACAGGGTTGCATCCACTGGCTAATGGTGCCCTCTCCTATCCTTGAGGAAGCAGCCTATGGCTCACCCTAATGAGAGTCCTCTGTCATTCATTGGAAGGGCCACAGGTCGTGAGACAGCAGTTCTTGTTCCTGACGGGGCCAGGAGCTCCCAATGGACTTGCTTTCCCTCTTCCTCCTCCTTTTTCTGAAGAGTTGGGCAGAGCTTTGGTGGAGACCTCAATGGACCTTCTGCAGAGGTCCAGTTGGCCAAAACTGCCCTGCAGTCCAGACAATTCCCATCATTGTGCTAGAGTGAAGAGAGACTCCATCAAAGAAATGGAAATTACTATCCTCATTATTTGGTTTCCTGCGTGCTGATCTGCCTCAAACAATAGTAATACCTAATACCTTGTTACCACCTCATTCACTTGTCAGGACAAGTGCCATCCATTGATTATCCTGTCACTCCAGTAGTGATATCATTTTTCATCTGAAGGATAGCTAGTAGCTCTGCTTTTCTGCATTCCCCTCACCATACCACTGGTGCCCACCAGTGGCCCATATTATAACTTTTTAATTTATCTTATACAACTCAGTGGAAACCACTGAGAGCCAAATCCTCTGCAGTCCTGTTTTGGTTTGTGTTTCTTAGTGCTAGTTCCTAGCACTAATAATAGTATTTGCATTATAAGTTGCAAAAACTTGACTTCTCACACTGTCAGGTGATAGTATCCATTTTCTGTATGTACATCTCACTGTGCTCCATCTTTACTAGTGCCATACATCTCACTCTTCCATCTTTAAGGGATGTGGTTTTGATATGAGTGATGACATCGGGCATCTGAGCCTGTCACAGCTCAGAGCACATTCACTATACCTTTTGCAGTTAAGTCCAATATTTTACTGGTCCAATATGGTACACACCAATCGTTATTGTGTGTACCATATAATGCTGAACTATAATATTTACTAGAAATTAAGTATGGGGCCTTTCCCAGTTACCATCATTTTAGCAAGATGACTCATGGTGGTGACTGGAAAAGACATGTAAAAAAGCATTATGGGGTATATTGTCATACCTCTATAATGTTACAATCCTTTTTCTTTAAAGTAGCAATATGGAGAAGCCCTGCATCATTTAAAGAAATATATATTGCATTATATTATGGCCTTTAATGCTGTAACACTTTTCATTTAATTGATATTTTGCTATTACTTTTACACTAAATGATTATTGAGCTTTATTTTCACCTTTTGGGAACTTTATTATAAAAGATTCCTGTTTTACAACAACTGACAGTGAGCCTGATCATCTTTTACTGTTTCATGAAAAACCAACTCTGTATAGCAGGTTCGCAGGGTGGGTTATCATGAAAAGGGAGCATGCCCATTTACAATGATCTTTATCTTTTGTCAGAGTGTAATCATATAGCATGACAATGCAGATCTATAACAATTTTGTTCAGAATTGGATTGTATATATTGATTACAAAGCACAGACTTCTGATAAATTGTCTTTTGATACATTATAAAGTGTATTTGTAAATTAATTTCCAACTTTTATCATTTGTTTTAATAGGTAAGAAAATAACCTTCATTTTTGAAAGAACACTGTCAGTGGAAACTTACAGCTAATGCCTGTTTCTCTTCTCCAAAGGTGAAGCCCCTTCTACTATCCAGCTGCCAGCTCCTTCTGCTCAGCATCCAGGCCCTATTACGCTGTTCCAGTCAAGTGTAGGAAGCACAGCACCACTGGCTGCCCCTACCGCAAACCTGCCAATTCGCCCCGTGCTTCAGCCTCAGCGCTTTGCTGCACCTTCACCTGCAGAAGCTCACCATGTATCTTCAGGAACAAATTGCTCTGTAAAGAGACCTGCACAGATTTCGATTGAGAACACCAGCAGGAACGCAAATAATACAAGCACCACACATCCCAGATACAGTGTTTCAAATAGCCAAGCCCCTAAGGAGTACTCAGGTGTTTCTTCTTGTTCTAGAAATGGACCTATTCCGCAGGCGCCCCCCATTCCCCACCCACATGTCTACCAGCCTCCTCCCATCGGTCATCCAGCCACTCTGTTTGGAGCACCTCCTCGATTTTCATTTCATCATCCTTACTTTTTACCTGGACCCCATTATTTCCCATCAAGGTAATGTGATCATTTACTTGCTTTCTGAAATGAGTGCACATATGCTACCAGGCAACTTACAAAGTCTTGTACAAGAGAAAGAGCGACAGGTTTTAGTGTGAATTTACATATATGTTCTTCACTCCTGTCTCCCTTTCTCCTGTTTCCTTTCATACTAAGCCTGTTTATTTCATTCTGAAACAATTTTCATCAAAAATTTTAGTGTCCCAAAGGGATTCTTTTCCATGCTTATGCTTTTACATCCATCTGCCACCTTGACACCGTTGTTATACTTTTCTCCTAAGCTCACTTCTCTCCTTGTAGAAAGAAAACCTGTCTTTCTGGTTCTGTTGTCTCTGGCCATTTCGTTGAGCTTTTCTGCACAAGGCCGTTAATCCACTGTATCTACTTTTGGCTTCATCACAGAATTGATATCTAAACACTGTGTAAACAGCATTTCCTTTCCTGCTTTTCAGTTATGTAACTTCTAGGTGGCACTGTAGTATACCAGAATTATACAATGGAAAAATGTTTTCTTTGGCTTTTAAAAGCAATACTGCATTTTCCCCCTTCTAAAAAACAGAAAGAAAACTGGAGGGCCTTGATATTGTTTTAACAATTTGTAAACCGCTGTGGATAGGAAATGATGAGCACCCAATCAATGCGTGTGTAGAAAAGCTCTTTGTTTCATTGGGTGACTATTCTTTCTCTTTTTCCTGCTGCCTGCAAGGGAGCCATTGAAGTTTGTAGTGTGTGAGCAACATGGAAAGTAACTTACTCATGTGAAAATTCAGAAAGGGGACAATGAGTACCCTCATCTTGGGGAAGGATACGTAAGCTATCCATTTAGACAACTGCAGTGCAGTCTGTATGGGAGTACTATTCAAGATCATTCAGCTGGTCCCAAATGATCCTACATGGTTATTAACTGGGTCAGGAAACACATTACACTTGTCTAAACAGAGCTGTATTGATTGCTGGTTACCAATCAGTACAGCTGCTGTTCAGGTTACGGGCATTTACTTTTTTCAGCCTTAAATGGTCTGCTCCCAATGAATAATAATTGCTTATTTATTCATTCAATTTATGTCCTGCCTTTTGGCATGAATACCCTCAGGGTAACTTAACACTCAGTAAAGTACAATAAAATGTAACCACCCCAAAAAATAGGAACCTAGTTTTTGCAGCTAATAATCTCATTGAGGATATAGCATAGGCACAGAGTCAGTTTATTAATTAAATGTTGTTGTTTAGATGCAAAGTCATGCCTGACTCCTCGCGAGCCCATGGACAACATTCCTCCAGGCTCTCCTGTCCTCCACCATCCCTCAGAGTCCACCCAACCTCACACCCACCACTGCAGTGACCCCATCCAGCCACCTCAACCTCTGCCATCACCTTTTCCTTTTGCCTTCAAGCATTCCCAGCATTAGGGTCTTCTCCAATGAGTCCTTCTCATTAGATAGCCAAATCTCCAGTATCTGCCCTTCTAAACAACAGGCAGGGTTGATTTCATTAATTGAATAGGTTTTCTTTAAAAGGTAAGTTGACACTTGGTGACTGCGTAACTCTGCTGCTGTGGGCAGGATCAGCTGGCCTTCTGGACTGAGGTGGGAGACCTCAACCCTGGGGTCACAATCTGGCCCTCCAGGGTTCATGGGATGATCATCCCTTCTTCTTGTGCCATCCCCTTTCACCACACAAAGGATTGTTTGAGGGTTTTCTGATGTTCGTGTACTTTTCCCCCACTCTAAAGGGCTGAAATGCCTTCCTTAAGGCTTAGGTGCTCACTGAAGAGCTTTAGCTGGTGGTTTTGGTCCTGCCCAATTTTCCTTGTGTGCTTCTCACCACTGGAATGCAACCCCCTGAGGGCCTCTCCAGAACTGAGCTTGTCTCTTGGCTGAAAGAGCCAAGGGTTGTTCCAGGGTCTTCTATTTTTCATTATCGCATGGATATACATTTCAGCTTTGTGACACACTCCCATATTTGGGTGACCTATTTGTGGTGGTGTCTCCTGCCTAAAGTAATCCTGTCTTAGGGTAACTGGTTTCCAGACTTTAATAATATACCAGGGTTAACATGTACTTTCTTATTTATGCCGTGGCAAAATATCTTTGTCCCACTGCAGCACGTGTCCGTACAGTCGTCCTCCATTTGGCTATGGAAATTTTCCCAGCTCCGTGCCCGAATGCCTTGGCTTTTATGAAGACCAGTATCAAAAGCACGAGGCAATGTTTTCTGCTCTGAACAGAGACTATCCTTTTAGAGAGTACCCTGATGAGCACACACATAGCGAAGACTCCCATAGCTGCGAGAGCTTGGAAGGGACATCCTACTACAGCAGCCACAGTCAGACTGAAGAGGAATACTTAAACCCTATGCCACAGCTGGACATTGGGGCCCTTGAGAATGTTTTTACAGCAACCCCATCCACACCCTCTAGTGTACAGCAAGTCAATGTGACTGATAGTGATGATGAGGAAGAAGGAAAGGTGTTGAGAGATTTGTAATTTTTAAAACCAAATGATAGTATCTGACATACTTTTTTAAAAAATGTGAAATAAAACATGTTGGTCATATAACACCATTTAGTGAGTGTGGTCAAGATGACATAACTCTAAATTGTTTTGAAACTTTTATGACACTCAGGAGATTTTCCGTGGCAGAGTCTCATCACAAGAGTGGTATCTTACCTGTTTGCAGACACTGTCCTGGTTGGGGCGGCTCTGAAAACTGAGCTTTGTGACTTGTGTTTGTTCCCTGCCCTTCAGTCAAATGCTAGCGGGTGGCACTTGCAGAGCCTTAGTAATGGATGCACCTTACTGATATGGCGCTGAGCTGAGCTGCCCACCTGCACTGTGCACTCCATTTTGCAACAGAACACAGAAGAGGCATGGCAATTCACAAGGCTGAGGCAGTGCTATACATGACAGATTTTGGTATATATTGAACTGCCCACCAGCTGTTTTGAAACATGACTGCGCTGTATAGTTAGAAGTGGCAACAAGATAACATCAGTTTTGTGTGGAGGACTTGGCTTTTTTTAACTCAGGGTGTTTGCTATTTGTGTTCCTATATGACATGGTGCGATTTTAATTCTGAGCTGAATATTTACTAAGTGAAAATATTCTGTTTACACATTTCCCCTGTGTACCCAGAACACATATATTCTGTTCCACTGCAGAAAAGAGAATGTTTACAAGATTTTAAATGTTGGCTTTTGGTCAACATTGGAAAAACAAAATTTTAAAAAACAACTAAGTACTCTTGTCTCAGAATTCAGTCTATATGCTGAATATTGTTACATAATGATCTGAAAGTCTTACAGTTTTCCTCTGCAAGAGGATTTAATATTTTTACAACCTATATAAATGGGTTGATTAAATGTTTCTAAAGATATGTAAGGGGGAATCTAGCTGAGTTTTGTATACAATGTGCTATGATTCTATACCAGATAATTAACCAGCATCTCAAACATAATTTTTAAGATGTAGCCTTTTAAAAATATAAGTAACAAAAGATGAAATGTTGCTAAATTATTTGTTCATGTTATAAAAATTTTAATTTTATATCCATATTCTTTGTTTTTGAGGGGTAGGATTTGGCAGTACATTTGTTCCATTTTTGTTACATTAAAATAAAATCACATGAACTGTTCGTTGTTAGCTCTATATGTTGTTATAAATCATCCTGTTTGAATCCACATAATACGTGTAAATGTGGCAATTTTTAATGTCCTTTTGGAGACATTTACTACAAAGAAAGAAGTTTGGCTATTTCAAAGGTTATACAAGGCCATCATACATGTATACAGTGTTCTGTATATTTCTAAAATCTCTTTTCCAAGAACCAGGAGTATAGATAGTGTATAACATTTTATAATGTATAAGAAAGGATAACCGCATGATGTACCACTTCCTAGAGCAACCCCAGAAATGAGCCCAAACGCTTGTTTCCAGAATAAGCAGATAAATTAAGTGCCTTTATGTAAGCTCTGATGAACTGTTGTTTTCTAGAAATTCGTATTTTGACATTTTTCCTGTTGCTTTAGGATCAGCCTACTCCCCAGTGCACCAGTAGTGCATCTCTCTGGCCACAGGCAACACTGAATACTGCCTTCAGACTTTGCTGGTAATTTTCACTAGCAATCAGTAAGAAGTTGTATCTCAGCGTCAACACCGTATGTGTCTTTTCAGTAAACTTATGGTATATGCTAGACAAGTTACATCAGGCAAAGTGTTTAACAGACATTGTTCCAAATCCAGAACATAGTTTAGGTTGTGTAGGCCAGGTGTTCTTTATTTAAGACTGCAGCCACCAGACCCTCTACTTCTATTGTGCTTGCTATGTCAATAGTGCTTTAAAGGGAAGGTTGTATTAATAGCCAAAAGCATGCTTTAGCTCCTAAACAGGCTGCTGGTTGAAAGCTGATCTACAAGAATTCTTTTGGGCAAATGTGCTATTTCCCACATAACGATGTCTTTAAAGTATAAAACAGCTGTTGAATTGTTCCCTTCATCTGACTTTTTCCATCTCTCCTGCCCCACTTCCTTTTTGCAAACTGCTGCATTGGTTAGCAGGAAACATACATTGGTAGACTGCCATTTTATTAAACACAGACTAGTGGTTCAGATATAATGCCAGACTATACTTTGGTGCTATATGAGTAAGTCCTGGCTGGACCCTTGGGCTCACATGCTCCCCTTTTCTTCTCCCCTTGCATGTGTCAATTCCTTCTTTTCCTTGTTTGAGGCAAACAAATGCTTGTTGTTTCACCTGAACCTGCAAACTATGATCAGTCTTGTTTCCAACACTGGCTTGCAAGACAATTGCAAATTATAGTGTTATAATCAGACAACAGCTTGCCACTAACCAGAAAGGACTGAAGGAATAATGGGCAAGGTGGTACTGGGAGAGGAAGAAGATGAGATGTGTGAACCCAAGACTGTGTCACTGTAGCTTGACAGTATTGTTACATGCTGTCAAGTTGTCTCCAACTTAGGGAAATCCATGAATGAATGTCCTCCAGATATCATGCATGTGACAGCCCTGCTCAGCCCTCATAAACTCAAGGCTGTTGCATCCTTTATGAGCTGATGCATTTCATATTTGGCCTTTCCCTTCCTTTGCCTTCAACTTTCCCTAGCTTCACTGCCTTCTCCAGTGAGTCTTGCCTTCTCATGATGTTCCTGAAATGCAACAGCCTCAGTTTCTTCATTTTTGCTTCCCAGGAAAGTTCTGGTTTACTTTGATATAGGACCTACATATTTGTCTTTCTGTCAGTCAAGCTATTTGAAAAGCTGTTCTCCAGCAACATGCTTTGAAAATATTTTCCTCCTGCTATCATTCTTCGCTGTCCATCTTTCACACCCATAGTGACTGGCAATACAATAGTGTGGTTGATCTTGGTCTTGGTCTCCAGTGAAACCTCCTTTCACTTTTAATGCTCTTTTCCAGTTCCTTAACTGCTGCTCTACCAAATCTCAGTGGTTTTCAGATTTCTCGGCTGCAGTCTCCATCTGAGTTGATGATTGAGCCACGGTATGCTAAATCTTTCACAATTTAAAATTCTTCATTGTTGACATTCAAATTGTGTAATTCTTCTGCAGTCATGCTTTTTGTTTTCTTATTGTTCAGCCGCAGTCCTGCTTTTGCACTTTCTTCTTTCACTCTCATCAGGAGTCTTCAGCTCATTGCTGCTTTCTGCCAGTAAAACGGTATCATCTGAATATCTTTCCTGTTGTATCTTTCAACAATTTTACTCCTCTTTTCTCTGGTCCTAATCTACTTTTTCTTGTGTTCTATATACAGAATGAACAGATAAGGAGATAAAATACAGCTTGTCTAATACCTTTGCCTATAGGAAACCATTCTGTTTCTCCATATTTTTTCCTAACAGTAGCATCTTGTCCATGATACAGGCTATTATTTATTTATTTACACACACACACACACACACACACACACACACACACACACATTTATAGGCCACCTATAACTGCTGAGGCCTTCCAAGGTTATGCATCAGGACAATTACATGCTAAGAAAGACCCATTTCTTTCAAGATCATACATAGCTTCTTGTGATCCGCATAGCCAAAGGCTATGTCTATATAGCACAGACTGATCTTCTGAAATTCTTTGGTGTGCTCCAGTACGAATGTATATTTGTAAAATGCTCTCAAGTGACTTTTCCTTTTTGGAATCCAGCTTGGCAGCATGTCTGAATTATAATTAACAAAGGGTCATTTTTGAAAGCTTGCCTTGCTCTAGCTTGGCATTAGATAACTGATGAGATCAGTTCCTCCTCCTCTTCAGTTTCATGAGCTATATTCTTCTAGCACTTCCTCTTAAAGAATAGTTTTTCTTTTGTTTCTTAATGTTCTCATCAGGTCCTAGCAAGATAAGAGTCTCCATATTCACTGAAAAGACTTGCATTGCAGCAACAGACTACCCTTCTGAATTTGTCATCTCAGGAGAAGTCTCTAAGGATCTTATTTTTCCCATTGTTCCAGCACTGAACATAAATGGTGCAAAACATAACTGTCTCTCACTGAAAGGGAAATAGTGCTGAAAATTCTAGGGTCTTTCCTGGCGGATGGAATCATTCACATAGGCCTTAACTCCTTTATTTGCCCCATGGTAATAACAAATCTAACCAAACTTTTTCAAGTGTTCAAGAACACTCATTTCTGGTTGTATGTAGCAGTCATCTCTCAAAAATCAGCTCCCCCTTTCCATTAGAATTTAAGGAGTGAATTATTTCAGCTGCTAGACAATAATAGGAGCTCATAATGGGTCAGAGCCCTCCAGAACTTAGTGTCAGACCCTCTTTTGAATGCTGTGGTTCCATCATGGAAGCATGAACTGGAAGAGCAATTAAGTAAGCTGCCTTGAGACCTTTGGGTAGTGGGTGACATAAATGGCATGATTAAAAAAGTGTGCTGGAGAGGGGAACAATCTCTTTGGAGGAGCAACTGCAACATTCAAAGCCCTGCTAAGCAAGCTTTTAAAATTTCCCCTTTGATTGGTACCAATGAGCCGGAAATTACTGGTGCCTTTTGTGTTCCTTCTGAGGAGCATATGAGGAGAATGAGAAGTCTTGGATGCCGTCGATCCCCATGATACACCCAGAATGCCCCAGTCTGGCCCCACCAGTGGCAGAACGCCACCGGTGGCACATTCACACCTGCAGTGCTTTCCAGGCTGTGCTGGGGGAGGGAATCCTAGTGGTATTATCTGCTGGTTCAATGGCAGGCACCCCTTTCCACCAGCAGAGCATCATTTAGCAATTTCTTTGTCCCTTCAGCCAACTGAAGGACTAAACCCTAGCAAAACCCTGAAGGACTAAACCCTAGCAAACCCTAAACCCTAGTATTTCTGAAGGCATAACATCATGACTTTTCCCTTTCTTGCGCTTCAGTTGTGGTGCATGCCATCATGTCTGCAGTCATTACAGAGAAACACAGAAACAGCATGTCAGAAGGGGTCTCCCAGGCCATCTAGTCTGACTCCCGGCTCCAGCTGGCTCCGCTCACGACGTGCCTACCATGTGCATGTCTAACCTATCCTTGAACACCCTCACCGATGGGGCCTCAACCACCTCCCGTGGAAGCCCTTTCCACACCCTCAGGGTCCTAACCGTCAGGAAGTACTTCCTGGCATCCAAATTGAACCTGGGTTCCTTCGGCTTGGCTCTGTTGGTTCCTTGGGCCTGGCTCCATTACGTGTGCTGTCTTCCCTGCATGGTAGCAAGGAGAGGAAGTGTCCCATCCAGGCTCAAGGTCTGCCAAGTGGGGCAGCAAGACAGGGACTCATCAGTTGTTTGCCTGCCTCCTGCTTGCCCCGTTGCTCCGACTTCTCTTCCTGACATGCAAATGTCCCTTTCCTTCTCCTCTCCCCACTGCCTTGAAAAAATAGTTTGTGGTGCCTTGTCCTTTTGCTCAAGAAACAACTGGCTGAAACACATGTCTCTCAGAAGCAAATCATGCTATCATCAACGGCTTTACAACTAAATCCCATTGATTTCGATGGAGCCAACTTGTGAGAGTTGCACAGGAGGGAGCTGTAGTCGAGTGCTTTCAGGTGGTGTGAAAGGGGGTGCTGGGCTCACTGGCTTGAAAGACAGGAACATGCAGCACCATCTTCTCTTCCTCCTTGATTTAGGGCTGTGGGGAGCAGTGAGCATTCATTCTCTTTAACATCTGTGCTCTCTTGCACCTGCACAATGCTAACTACTGGAAAGTCCACATATGAGAGGATGTGCTTGCTTGCCTTTGGCAGGCAGGGCTGGAGGCGCTGCTGGTCTCACTGGCTTCACCCTGTGGGGGTTGAAGGATAAGAAAAAGCGGGGCCACCCTTTCTCATCCAAGATCGGGGTTACAGGGGAGGACAAGAGAAACTGTCAGTTTTTTCCCCATTTTCCTTCCTACCTACCTGTACATAGCTGAGTTAAAAGCCAACCAACCAACAGCAAAAGAAGAGAACCTTAAAGGACCATTTTCTTGCACGTCTCCTTTCCAGCGCCTGCTGCGATGTTCTCAAATAATGGCAAACTTCATCAAGTGAGCGAAACTCACTAATAGCCCCCAGGGGGATATATGTGAACTAGAATGAAAACTGTGGATATCACAACGTATCTGGTTGTGCGCACGGGGAGTAAAGAATGTGGAATGTCAGGATAGCAGCCCTGTGATGAGATATTAATGAAAGGAGGTTAGGTCTGGATCCAGCCCCAGTCAGCTTTAAAGGGTTCTGGCGGACAACTAGGGTCAAATACATGATTCTGTAAAGGTCTCAGTGTAGTTAATTTTATGTGTTGTATTTCTTGCATGGGAGAGCTTCTTCATTCAGTTTTCATCCCAGTTGTTCCTCCGTTTCTTTTAACCATTCCATTATATATTTCTAAAATCCGTGTGTTTTGTTTTCCTTTGATTTCTTGTGCCTTTATCTCATAAGCAGAATTCTCTGATTATCTGCTACAATTTAAATGTCTTTCAAATGTCTTGCACTTGTGAATAGCCTCTGGTCATCTCTCCTTTCACCCTCTTGATCTCTTGAGCAAATAAAGAGCCCTATTTCATCAGGTGGATGTTCATGTGGAGAAATCCTTCTGCGTATTGAAGACGCCGGCTCTTCGCAAGCCATGGTTAGCTAAACGGCGGTTGTGCAGGCTGCTTTGTTCCTTAGCATGACATACATTCTTTGCTTGAACTCCATGGGAGAGGAATGCATTGAGGGGGAAAAGCGACGAGTCATTTAACTGGCCCCTGGATAATAGATACAAGTAATCAGTGCTCTCTCATCCTTCATTTTAATTTTTAAAATAACACAGGCCAGGGTTGGAAGTCATGGCCTCTGATTGGCAACCCTTTGGACATCTGGAGCAAAGTCTGGCTGCAAGTCACAGGTGAAGGTCAAGGGATACGTAAGCCCTGCCACACCATGCATTTAGCATGTGGACATGTCCATCAGGTTGTGAAAGAAGGTTGTTACTTGGTCTGGGTAGAAAGTGACAGAGGCAAACATTCTCTCTTAGCTCAATCTGTTTGCCAGAGGAGCTAGGATGTTTGCAATGATGATTTATTCAACCATCTCCCTCCAAACCAGCCCTGTGGATTTGACCACTATTTTTCCAAGCTGTTCTCTGAATTTGTATTACTACTTTATCTGTCCATCTTGGCCACTAAGCTGTTTTTGCATTTAATCCAAATGCATGTGGCTTCCCCCTTCACATTTTTTTGCTTCAGTTGAGAATTTAGTTTTACAGGGCAGTATTTTGCTCTATTGATTGCCTCATGAGCAAGACATGACTGCATCTCAGCCTCTTGCCAATGGGATTCCCGTTGGGCAGTAAGAATTATCTCCTCAGGATTGCCTGTCAGGGCAGCACTGAACTCTCTCAGATTCTCTGTGAAATTATCCGCACATTTAGACATACTTGTGCTGCACACATACACGTGCTATGCACCACTGGGCAGGGAGAGAGCATATTTTTGTAGCAGAGGGTTTCTGCAGCATGGAAAGTGAGACAGTGAGGCTCCAATGACCCAAATGCAGTGATAAAAATAGCACACAACATGTGTGCAGTGGTAACATGCCTCCTATTTTTATAACCTTTCAGTTCTCCCACAAAGCACTACTGTTTCAAAGCCAAAAATATATAGAAATATAATACTCTGCTTATTTGGTAGTTCTACGCAGCTTTGAATGTGATCAGGTAGAGTGGTAAATCTTTAAATCTGGAGAGTAGGACTGCCAACTCTTGAAAGCCAACTGCTGCCCCTTGGATGGAGCAGCTGGAAGGAAATGAAATCCTCTGGGAAGGAGCCTACTGCTTTTCTGTCTGATCAAGGGATAGACACCAGTGTCAGGTTCCTCTGTACACCTGCGATGCACAACTTTTAAAATATCTGGGGAAAGGGGGAAAGCCTGACCGAAAACAGACGTTCAGATTTGTTTGTTTTTAGGGCTGCCAACTCTGCTTGGAAGGTAGGAAACTATTTTATATCATCATGGATACCTGGATGCTGATCTGTGATCACTACACATTCATTCATTCATTCATTCATTCATTCATTCATTCATTCAAAGCTTTTCTATTCCGTCTCCTACAAATGTCTTGGGACAGCTTACAAGATGCAGTCAGACCTGCAGTTCTGTTTTGTATACACTTCCTTCACTGCAAATGCCTAGAAAGAGGGACCCTTTGGCTGCTGCTAGGCACAGACGACACCCCCTATTGTCACTCTAACTCATGGGGGGGGGGCGACTTGTGGCCCTCCAGATGATTTGGCCCATGTCACCCCTTCCTATTGGCTATGCCGGCTAGTGGTGATAACTATGGAAATCATGGCAAAACATCTGGTGAGCCAGCAGCAGCGTAGCCCTGCTATAGCTTTTTGGGATTCCACCTCATGCAATCCCTTGTCAGCACAGGATGGTGATTCCATTGGAGAGTGACCCTATGTTCCCTGGGTGAGCATCCCAGGGACATTGGGATGGTTTGGGAAACCTCTTCCAAGACAAAGACAGTGCTCTGACAGAAGGGGGAGTCGGAGTCCAAGCCAAGCCCCTCACACCTGGCATGGAAAGAGCCATGGAGGCTGCTGCCACGAGGTCAGAAAAGAAACCTCTGTGCTATCCTAAGCCTTGACTAGCTCCTTCTCTCCTGTTAGACAGGCTGAAGAGGAGCGGGAGGGATAGATCACTCCCAACATCCCACCCTCCCTCCTGGCTTCAGCTTCATAGAACATGGGACTTATGGAAGCCTCCAGGTTCAGGGGCTTCCAAGCAGTGAGGAAAGGAGCCCACTGCTTTTCTGAGTCCACAGCTCCACACCCCTTGATGCAGCTTTGCCCTCTGGAGCAGCAATCTGAGAAACTGCTTGTCAGACCAGCTGTCAGGTCGACCAAACTGCCCAGGCATCATCTTGGGTCAGCTGTCAGCACTTCATGTGCAAAATGGTTTGCACAAAAGAACTGTATTTTTATTTAAATGGACTCATGTAATTGTGAATAGTCAGAGGAGCACAAGTGCAGGAGTTTGAAGCCTTAGCCAGGGCAATGTCCAAGAAGATGCATCTGAGGTGCAGCAGGCACCAGCACTGGACATAGGCTCTTTGAGGCTCCAAATTGTTTCTCCCCCTTTGTTTTCTCTTGACAGCTGTCGAAAAGTGAACTGTCAAGAGAAACTACAGTCAGAAATGATCTTTGCTCATGCAAAGGGAATGGTGTGATTTTAAACCCCCTTTCACCATGCTCCTCCACTTTTTCTTGCCCTGGGAGAGGGTGTGGAGCTCCAATTCCCGGTTCTGAGGATGGAGCATATTCTCTGATTGCTGCTTAGAAAGATCCTAAGGCCCCTTAGATACTGCCTATGGCCAAGAGGATTGCCCACTGCAGTGTTCCTGCTCTCTTGCGCTCTCTTTTTGAAAGAATTCTTTTATAAAAGAAATAAAGGTGCAAACACAAGGACAAGAACAAGGAACATAAATAGCATTAAGAACTACTATTGTAAGCCTGAATGAAAACTTTTTTTCAGAAAGCAAACATTTATTCATTTTGTTTCCATACTGCCCCACAACCTTTGACAAGAAGTGACAATACCAATTGTGCATTCTTGCAAAAACACCAAAACAACAAGTTTTAGCTCTTAGTAAAAAAAAATGTTTAAAGTGAATACTTGATAAAATGCCAAGACTGCAGACAAACTAAGCAGCTTAACTAAGGTGGTGGCTAAGAGATGGTTTCCTTCTACCACCACCAGGAACCTATCAAGAAGTTCCACACTGGGGGCTGGATCCAGACTCTGCCTTTCCGAAAAGGAGCCTCTCATGGAATTTCTCTCCTCCTGATTTGGGGAGATCCCCCCTCCCTTTGTGCAGCAGTTTCAGGAGGATGGATGTGGTATAGGGAAGTCCCCTTCTGTCAACCATAATTCTGTTTCTCTCTTTCTGGAACAGACTGAGAAGGCAAAAATTGTTTCTTTCAGACATACCTCACCTCCAGGTAGGGCATGGTTCAAAGCAACTTTTGGCCACTGATGGCAAACATCACAGTTATCCACTGTGATGTTCCAGGCTCCACGCAACCCTGGAGAATGAAAGCTTTGTTTTGCATGATCAGGGAGTATGTTTGTTAGTAATCTAATGACTGGAGACCCAAATTCCATTAAAAAAGAATAACTCAAAACCTGCCAGAACAATGTTCTTTCAGATTTAGTACTATCAGATTTAGTATGTGTAGGAAGTGTATATGCATGTTTATTTTTTATGTTTCTATATCCTGCCATTCTGCCCAGGAAAAGCACTTAAGACAACTGCATATAAAGATACATATTGGCACAGAGGAAGCCATTGTAAAAAGTGGGGTCAGAACACCATAATATTTCAAGAGGTACAGCCTATAACATTTCTCTTTTTAAATATTTCATTGCTTTTAGATGTGTTCTCACAAAGGTTCCAAGAAACTTAACAATTAAAATGCACATAATTTAAAACCTCTAGAACAAGTATCCTGAAAAATGAAACTTCCCCATAAAACAGCCTCCCCCAAACACTGTCTGAATATTTTGGATTTCAGTTCTCATCAGCCCCAGCCAGCATGGCCACTGATCAGGAATGCTGGGAGATGTAGTCCAAGACCTCTGCAGGATGTCAGACTGTAAAAAACTAATTTACCTTACCTATTTGTTGTGAGAGCAACCAGAGAGCACCATGAAGAGTAAGATTCTGTAAGCTGCCTTGGCTTCTTAGAAGGATATAAATATAATAACTAAATATATAAAACAATTAAAACAACCTCAAACACTTATATTAATTAATTAATTAAAGTTTTTATATGCCATCCAATACTAGAGTCTCTGGACACCTTACAAAAAATAAAAAACAAAACATATCAACATAATATACCATTATAATGATACATTAGATAGCCCTTCATATGCCAGCATGTTTCCTAACCTGGCAGGAAAAATACTGCAGTGCCACATCAGTGGGCATCACTGGGGAGAATACATAGCTGGGAAGCCACCACTGGTGATGCCCCATCCCGTGTTGTCATCTCCCACACCATGGGGTGTTGCAACCCCGACTCCTATAGAACTTTATTCTCGTATAGGCAAGGAAACTAGGACTGCTATTTGCTCAGACCTTCTGATTCATGTTATCAGCCTGGTTACTGTCTTTTGCACAAGTTACGGTTTCTGGACCATCTTCTAAAGCATCCCACATGGAACATGTTCCAGTGATCTTACACAGAAGTAACCAGAGTGCAAACTACTGCAGCCAGTTTATTCCAGTCCAGATAGAACATTTGGAGCACCAGCTGAAGCTGGTAGAAGGGAGCTTGTGTCATGGAGGCCTCCTTGAAAGCATCCAGGGTGTGGGCAGCAGGGGTCAATGCAGATGCAGCAGGACCCAAGGCAAGGCAGTGGATAATCACAGTCCCTAGTCCAGTGGTAAAGTCAGAAGCAAGGTCATAGTCAAGGATCAGGCCCAAGCCAGGACCCAGAAATATATTGCAGAGCAAGACAAGGGTAAGGTCACAAAGAAGCCAAAGGGGAAGAACCAGTAAGACAAGGGGCAAGGAGCAGGAAACCTGAGGCAGGCTGTCCAGGTAGGATGCAGGGGCAGTAAAGGTGTGGCAAGCAAGGTAAGGCAGCAGCAAGCAGGGAAAGGCAGAGCAGGGCAGGCTCCAGATCAGACAAGTTGCAGGCACTGGAGCACACAAGCAAGTTACCTGTGCTGCTGAGGCAGCTTCTGGAGAGAGGCACTTGCTCTCCTATAGCTCTTCCTCCGAGGGCTCCAGGAAGCTGGTACTCTTCAAGTTGCTGAGTGCTCGGGCAGGGGCCAGGAACCAATCCTGCCGATAATGTGGTGCATGCTCTGGTTCTAGCCAGCAGATGGAGCCCTAGACCTGGCCAGATCCTGACACACCTGAGCCTCAAGCAACAGCAGTACTCCAGGAGAGCCCCCAAAGCTACAAACCTGCATCTTGAGAGGAAACGCAAGTTGAGCGCCCTCCAAACAGTCAAAAGGACCGCTAGCAGCATATTAGTCGTGTCTGTACTGAGCTTCAACTTATTAGCCCCATGCAATCCATTGTCACAATCAAGCATCTGTTAGCGCTTCCCCAGGCTCACGCGAAGAAGAGGAAAAGGAAAAACAGAGCTGCATGCCGTCAGCATCATGGCCCAGAATTCCAGAGGACGCCGCTCAGTGGTTTCATGCAGAGGTTAAATAGCGCTCTGCATCAGCTGAGGGGGGCTCTGAAGCAAGGGCTGGGCAAGAAGCAAGGTGAAGAAGCAGGCCAGTGCTCAGGCACACCGGTTCAGCCAGATTAGGAGCAGGCTAAGAGATGAATGGTCGAGATGAAGAACAGGCAGGCATTCGTGCGCGTGGGGCCGGGGCAGGGCAGGAGCAGTGGAGGCAGAAGACAAAGACCGGAGCGCAGTCATGGAGCCAGATAGCTTGCGCAGGCTGGTGGCAGGATCTCGGAGCTCATGGGTTTCAAGCAGATGGCATCAATCACAGTGCAAAGGAGAACAGGAACAAGACACAGCACTGTTTCCAGCACTGACTTGATGCACACTGAAGGGCTTGAATGCCAGAGCCTGCTTAGTCCCACTCAGGGCTCAGCTTTGGTATGTTTGACCTGCTTGGTCAAAGTCCTACTTAGAAAGAGGACCAAGTGGTCCTCCCTGAGTTGGGCCTGTCTCCTCCATGGCCGTGGAAGAGGATGCTCAGCCTTCTCCGCTGAAGCAAAGCCACCCTCTCCTGAGCCACTGGGACCTCAGCAAAGCCACAGCCCCTGTTGTGGTGCAAGCCCTGGTACGAACCAGGCGTTATTCCCGTTTGAGGCCTTGAATCCTCCTCCTCGGGAGATTACAGTGGGCCATGACTCCTGTGACCCTAGGCTGGAGACTCCTCGTGGCCAAGGAATATCACCCAAGCAGCAGCTTCTGCAACTGATCATTGCGACAGGAGCAAAAGCATTGCAATGTAGCACCAGCGTAGGCACTCAGTCCTGAAGGAGACCCCTGTTCATGCTATTAAAACACTGAGAAATCAAAGAGAATCAACCAAGGGACAGTTCCGTTTTTCCTAACATGGCTCATCCAACAGAGTGACAATGGTAGCCTGCATGCCAAACCAGTCTGAACTCTGAGTGAAATTGATCCAGAAGCTTGAATGTGAAGCTTCAACATATACAAGTTCACTGATAATTCACCACCCAAGTAGAAAGTGATAAGAAAAAATTCCTATTTTTCATGGCCTAATATCTTACAACAATTTAATTTTATTAAGAGAGTTCCTGAAGTTCAGAATAAAATAATGACATTATTTTCTGATCATGTACTTTTCCACCAAATGAATTCTTTATTCTCTACCAATCTGATTTACTAGAGGGATCTCAGATGGTCATGGATACCCTCTGAAAACTGCTGCTCCTTTGGACATTTTTCCTGGCTGCTTTCATGTACACTGTCACTCTGTCTACACAAACAGAATGCAGAGACCTTATAGACAAAAAGCAATCAATACTCTTCTTGAGACAGAGCAGAAAATACAAAGGGGGTTGCCCTTTTGAGATTTTTTCAAAAGCATTTTCAAAGAAAACAACTAAATAAGTCTCCCCTCTGAGCTTAAAAAAAGTAAAAGTAAGCCCCGTTGACATCAATAGAAGTTAATGCCAAGCTTGGCGCTGTGGCCTTCATCCTTTCATCTGGTCCCTTTCCTGCTCATGATTTTGAGCCAGAATCAGAGCTCCAAAGGAGCACCAAAGTTATCATCTTCAAGCTATAATCTTCTTTCGCATGTGTGTACTACAGCAGGGCTCCTTTACTAAATATTTTTGCCTCGATCAAGGCGACGCTTGTTACTCAGGCCCCATTGAAATCAATACAAAATGTTAGTAACGGCAACAGCCCGATTGATTTCAGTGGGAATGGAGTGCACTCAGAGTAGCTACAAACTTAGCTCACTTCCCTGGAGTAAGTCCTATTGAGCTCAGCAGGCTAATTTCGAAGGAATCGCTTTGCTAGCCTGCAGTCCACCCTAGGATGTTGTGCTTGGTGGCATCACCACTGTTGAGAATCCCTCCCTTTTCTGTGGCTGGAACAGCCCTGTCTTTCTGAGCAGTGCTGCTGGCGATGGGGAGCACAGGCTGCAGTCCTAAGATCCACCAGACACCTTGGAATAAGCCTGCATTAATGGCATTGCACCGATACACTTTCCCATCACTTATCTCGCGACATGAAGCTGCTGGGAGAATCCAGCAGCACGGTATCTCCTGGTGTTGTCTCACTTCCCATCAGTGTGTTAGTATCTCAGCCACTTACTGGATAGTGCCTGTGAAGGCACACGGGCATGTTAATACTCCTTCCTCTGTTAAAAGCTCTATTCTGAAAGACTTCTCAGTCAAAGAAGGCCTTTTCCAGGTCCCCCCCCCCCCACCACCTTCCCCAGGGGTTCGATTCATTTGCACTCAATTGCACAGCACAAAAATGAATGGGTAATTAAAGCATAATACGTATTCAGCCCATCATTTAGCAACATTGCTTCCTCTGACAATCAGGGAGGGCAGAGATGCAGTAGCCATACATGACCGCACTACCAGCAGGAGAGCCAGTGTGATGTTGTCGCTAGGGTGCAGGACTGGGACTGGGAAGCACTGGGTTCCAGTCCCCACTCAGCCATGAAGGTCCTTCGGTGACCTTGGGCTATTCACTGACTCTCAGCCCAACCTACCTCACAGGGTTCTTCTTGAGGATAAAATGGAGTTGAGGAGCAGCATGGAAAACACCTTGAGTCCCTGGAGCAAAAAAGGCAGGGCATAAATGTAATTTGGTAGACTGCCTCGCATGGTGCTGAGACATCTGCCACTGTTTAAGGGGCCTCCTACTTGCACATCCGTTGGGTACAACTCCGCACAGATAGGATTGTGCTGCCCATCTGAAAAAAGTGATTAACACAGCACCACAGAGTTTATTGCCGTCCAGAACTCAGGATAGAAGTCTCAAGCTCACCGTTCTGCACTCCAAAACTTCTATTGAAAATGGATGGGGGTGGATTTGGAGATGGCAGTAATTCCTTCAATTAATTCAAATGGAATTGAGCCCTGTTCATGATGGCTGTCACTTTTTTCCACAGCTACATGATCTTGATTGTATTGGCATTCACTCAGATTCGATGCTTCTAGAGTGCGATTCTTTGCGCACTTCCCTGGAAGCACATTCCGTCAAGCTTTGTTGTGTTAATTTTGAGTAGAAAGGTATAGGCTGGGAAACAGCCTTTGTGGGCCATGAGCACAGTTGAGAATTTCAGAAACTGTTGAGTGACAAAGAAGTCACCTGCCTGAAAGAGATGGATGTAGCCACAAATGTTTTAAATAACTCCTCTGAAACATTTTCAGCACCAACAGAAACCTAGTTCACCAGATTTGCAACTGCCATCAAGAAAATGCATGGTTTTATTTTTAAGGATGCATTCTGATGTGCACCTAGGTACATTCTGTACAATGAAAAAGAGACTGTGCAGTGGAAACAAAGTCTGGGAATATGAACTTTGTGCAGTTGGGAATTTGAACTTTCATCTTTTTATTGTTTTCCATTGGAGGGACTCATATATTGGGTGGGGGTAACAATTTGGTTGCACCAGATTCTTGAACAGTAGAAAACAATGCTTAGAAGAAGCCCTTAGTAAGCACCAAGAAAGGTTTATAGTGGTGCATTGTGGCCCATGGGCACCTGCTTGACTACCTCCTGGTATATTTTACAATATAACCGGCAGTCCGGGATGGCTGGTGACTATGTCCATGGGGCTCCTGATCTGTTCCAGCTTTTATTTTAAGCTTTATAATGAGTTCTCCCTGATGCTGGGCCGATTGTGAGGAACAGTTCAGCACCACGGATAGCTCCCATAGAGCTCAAAATTACAGCTGCAATGAATGAGAAGTATCACTGCCATAGGAGTCGCCAACCTCCCGCGCAGGTACTGAGCCCTTATAAGTTTAATAGGCCGTGCTCCTGGCCAGATAAGCGTACACACAGGGACTGCAGCCTTAAATGTATCGCTGCGATTTTAAAACGCCTTTATCACACCATGTTACGAGAGTGGACAGGCAGGCGTTCAGCCCCGCAAACACAGAAGCAAAGGGACGGCGGGGAACGCGCGGGCGCCCATTTCCCCGACGGCAAGACCGAGGCCACGGCGGGGACAGCGGCGCTCGCAAACCCGCGCGCCCACGCGGCGACCGCAAGAGGGCACGTGCCCAGGCCGGAGCGCGCTCGGAGCCGGCGCGGGCCGCGAGCTGCCGCGTCCGCAGGTGCGCGCTTCCCCCGTCCGCGGCGGGGAGGGGCGCCGCGACCCCCGCCTCGGCCCCGGCCCCGGCCCCGGCCCCGGCCCCGGAGGGAGCGACCCCGCCTCCCCGCGCCGCTAGATCTTTCCGCGGAGCAGACCGAGCCTTGGCAGGAGCAGGAGCAGGAGCAGGAAGCAGGAGCAGGAGCGAAAACAACAAGGAGTGTTGTGGCGGGCCAATTCTGGACATGCACCAACGTGGCTTAAAACGCATGCCCACACCCACTCACCCTTCCTTGCGAAAAGTTAAATGCAGCAGCCGCAATCGCCAAAGGATTTCACTATAAGGGCTGCATCTCGGGAACAGCTCGCCTCTTCCCGGTGGGAGGGACCATGCTTGGTGCGGCAGAAAGAGGCTTGATTCATTCCGTTTTCATCTTCTTGCTTTGGCTGAGTCAGGTTCCAGCGGGCGAATCGGGGTGGGCAGGTAAGTGGGGCGTCCGCGAAGGGGGGAAGAGAAGCGAGAGATGGGCACAAAGGGCTGATGGCGTGCTTGACGTGCTGTGAACCGTTCAGAGAGCCTTGGCTATTGGGAGTTATAGAGATGATGATGGCGATGAGGATGGGCACAAAGAGTAATGCACGAGCCATCAGAATAGACGTGACTATAAATATTGAGAGCATGTAAGCAGGATTTTGGCTTTTTATTTAAGGCTGGGGAAGCTTGCACCTAGGGAACTGAAAGCCCGTGCCTTTTGCTGTGGGAACCTGAAGTGGGAGGAAGATTGTTACATTTTAGTTAAGGGAATATTATATCTGTATAATATATTCTGTTGATTAGATATGTATCTATATATCTATCACTCAACTACATGAGAATGCTCATATAAATAGCAGGTGCTGAATGGCTCTAGAAGGAGGCAGTGTAATAGTTGCGGCTTCCTTTTTCTGATTCTTGTTGTTCCGCTAGCAAAGATGAAATAACACATCCTTTCTGAAAGGATGTTCAGCAGGTGTGCCCAGCCCAGGGGAGCACTTCAGAAATAGAACTGAAGTTTTTTATTCTTGTTTCCCAGTTTCAGCAATCCGGTGTCAGGCAGGACCAGCTGGGGTAGTGAATGGCAGCGGTAATGAATGGTGCAACCAGGCAATTGGGCTAAAGGTGGAAGCCTGTAATTGCAGGCTAACCAGGGAGACCCATAACCCTTTTGCTATCAGAACTCTCAGAGAGGCAGTGTGGCTTGGTGGTTAGCACGTTGGACTGGGGACTGGGGAGAACTGGGCTCGTCCTCACTCGGCATGAAGCCCACTGGGTGACTCTTGGCCCGCCACAAATGCTCAGGCTAACCTGCTTCATCAGACTGTTGCTGTGAGAAAATGGAACTGCATAAGCTTCCTTGGGTTCCTCCTCAGAAAAGGAGAAAGGGAGGCATATAAATGCAATGTAATAACAATGATACTGGCACCATGGGTGTGTGAGAGAGGGGGGTATATGACTAAAGCATTGCTGTTAGAACTGGTGAGGCGCAGGCTCGGCTAGCTGCATTCTCTCTGCCCAATTTGCCTTGCAGGGGTCTCGTGATTCTAAAACGGGAGCTCCTTGAGCTCCTTAGAGGAAAAGTGTGATATGGGCAATAAATGCACAAAGAGAGTAGATTCAGCAGTCTGCTCCTACGGTAAGAAATGCTGTGGGTCAAGACGTGTCACCTGCCCTATCCCTGGATCCTTCATACACGCGGCAGGATATGGTTAAGCCGTGGCGAGGGAAGGACACTTTTCACACGTTCAGAGACCAGTGTGCTTACCTGCATATTTCAAGACCTGCGATCAAGAACCAAGAGAGTCCTGCTTTCATGGGTTCTCAGTGGGCAGCAGCAGCAGAGGACCTGCACTGCTTTTCACCTGGGTGCCTTTCCATTTCCAGAGATGGAGCGGGCAGAAAGAGCCTTCTCGTTGAAAGGGGCCATTCTCACCCATGGGCCGACGCGGCTGGAATCGGCCCCAACTGATGGATGGCTGTGGTGCTGGGCTCAGGTCCCGCTGGAGCACATTCCCACATGCCACCTTCCCCAGCCTGGGCTGCGGCTCCCACTGTTCTTCCTGACTTGTGCAGACTTGCCAAAACATTGTCCATCCCATTCCAGGCAATGCACAGACTGGATTATTTATTTATTTGGTATATTTGTAGCCCACTGTGTTTCCTTCCAAGGAACACAAGGCAGCTTACATAATTCTCGATCAACAACCCTGTGAAGTAGGCTGGGCTTAGAGTCTGTGACTGGCCCAAAGGTTCTAGTCCTCAGGGAGCAGGGACTAGAACCCAGACCTTCTGAGTCCCAGTCCTGTGTGCTCTTAACCACTACACCACACTGGCTTCCAGGAGATTTTCTCCAGGAGTAGTTAATCTTTTGGGGCCTGTGAGCAATTTGTGAAATTATCCTGGGTGGCACCATAAAATTGATGCCATGAATAACCTGCCTAAAAGTCTGAGCCCCAAGATGCTCCATTGCAACCACAGTTTTCTGTGCCAGTTTTGCTTCTTCAACAACTCTGAGCATATTTTCAGGCTGTATGAACTGCAAGCAAACCCAGATAATTGGACTGGAAATATTGGATTGGTGAATCCCTTCACAAGAATTTCTTCAAAGATAGCATCAGTATCATGGCAAGATCATGGCAAATTTAAGCAACTTCATCCCAGAAGTACATTGCAAACTCCATTGTACAAGGGAAAACCTGTTTTTAGAAAAAGTGCAAAAGATTACCATGTTCAATTTTCAGTTTAACTGTACCTAACTAAAGTGATATTCTGCTGGTTTTCTGAGTTGAATCTGATCCTTGGCTAATGATGTTGCATTCTTTGATTTGTTTTTGCTGCCTTTTCTGATAAAGGCTATGAACACTGTGTTATTTAAAATTCTGCCATTGTGTTTGCTCCAGCAAATGCTTTGTGGGTGTTTCTTCTGGCTGAATGATGATGGCTGAATGCCCCCACATGGATAACATGGTTTTGATTGTGATTATATTTCTGCAAAAAAGGATGGAGCACTTGTTTGAAGATTCTACTTTTGAAGGAAAGGATGCTACTGATAAGCTTGGTGGCTAAATCAATCAGATGTTACTGGATTTTGTGCTGTTTTTCTTTGGTGACTTTTTCAGAGTTCATGCTGGGGCTTTGTTTCTACAGGAACAGAAGATGCAGACCACTCCCAGGTGTACCGTGAAATCATAACACCTCAGTGGAGAGTAGATGGAAGCCCGGGCAAAGATAAGGTGGGTTGTTTGCTCACAGTGACAGGAAAGGTGGTGCTTTCTCATCCCTTTCTGATAAACACAACCCTCCTGATCCAAGCACTGGTGGGAAAGATTTAGCATTTGGTGACTCAAAGATAAAGACCTTTTAAAATTTGCCTGAGCTAGAGCAGGTGAAGGTCATAAACCATGTATCCACTTTCAAAACAAGAAGGTGTGTGCAGATGATTTGTGTCCCTTTGAATTGGTACCTGATGACAGCATTAAAGAGAAAGAATGATTCCAGCATGGTATGTTTGTGTATTTATTTCCTTTTGCTGTGCTTCCAAAACAAATAGTCTTTGGAAATGGGATGGATCCTAAAGTTTTGATCCACTGTATTTGTTGGTGGCACCAGCATGCTGTCATACTTTGTGATGGGGGTTCTGGATGGCTTCAAAAGGGCACTGGGCAAATTCTTGGAGAAGATGGTTTCTAGTCCTGATGGCCATATGCTCCCTCTGGGATCAAAGGCACTACACCTGTGAATATCAGTGCAGGGAACTTGGGCAGGGAGGGACCATTGCACTCATATCCTGGGGCAACTGGATGGCCATGCTGGGAACAGAATGCTG
The DNA here is from genome assembly GCF_004798865.1 of Varanus komodoensis. NCBI lineage: Eukaryota > Metazoa > Chordata > Lepidosauria > Squamata > Varanidae > Varanus > Varanus komodoensis. Next base: position 3,092,644 of record NW_025336345.1, on the reverse strand, counting down.
GACTAGATTGCTCCAGCACAGCTTTTCCTGTGTCTTTAGGTGCACCAGTCTTAGGTACTTTTAGAATTGGCCATGCGTGTGTGTATTCTGAGCAACTTTTGTGTGACTTTGGTCTTGGGGTCATTTGCTTAGGGTGCCCAGGTGACTTACTTTACAGGGGAGAGTCCTCCATTGGGAAATCTGTCAGAGGACAGTTCTCTGTTTAAAGGTGTCCTCCACTTAATGGGCCGCTCAGACTAGGTCTGCTTGCAACTTGAATGTGCCCATAAAGAGTAAGCAGATAGTAGACTGAGCAGACACGGGTCATCTGGTCAGAGTTCCTCACTATGGTGAGATGCACTACTATTTAAAGTGCAATATATGCACATATGTAACAATGCATATAGATTAATGTATGCAAATGCAAGCAAATGGTCAGGCTCTTTTTTGTCGTCTCTTTTGGTGATACCTAAGTGGCCATCCTGCTTTTTGTTACAGTCTCTAGATTTACCGGTTGTCATTTGTGGAAACACTTAAGGAAGTGGCAGCTCCCCATGCCTTTTGCCTCCAGAGGGCACAACTACTAGCCCAGGCTTATGGTTCTAGGCTGAGGTTGTGTTGTTCGAGTTGAATCCCTGGCTGAAATGGAATTCAAATTCATGCCTGACCCATGAGCTGATCACACTGGTTCTGAAAAGGATGAGAAGCAAGGTTCACATGGTTTTCCATACTGGAGCATCCGTAGCCCCTTGCCATAGAATCGCACAAGCGAACCTGCCTGCAGGCCGTGACAGCAGTACTTTAAGACTGCAGCAGCTGGAAAAACTGCAGCTGTGATGGCAGAAATGCATGCCAGCTGTCTCCATGCGTAGCCTAACACCAGCTAAGGCTTCCCCTCTTATATATACAGGAATCTGATTGTATGAACCAGATGTTGGATACAGTTAATGTTGCTGTTAGTCTCCCACCTGCTTCAGGCCTTGGGCCAATGCTGAGAGCTCCTCCAGCCTCAACACAATTATTTCCTACAGAAAAAACAAATGCTACAAGTCTACAGCAGAGTTGACTGGGGAGATAATTCAGTTGTGGTTGGTCTTCTCTTTTGTTGACTATGTGGGAGCCCCATAAAAGAGAAGAAACAGAAGCACAGCAAGAATAGAGATCTTTTTCATGCCAGAATATATGTAATATTCTTTGGACCAAGATGGAATGGAACAGGCCTGTTTTATGCCCTGTGGACTTGTCAGATCCCCTTCTGCCTAATGGCTTTCTTTGACATGATCTAACAAAGTGTTGGTATTTCATAATTTCTTCTTGGTCACAGAACAAGTACATAGATTACCCAATCAAGCAATTGCTAGGAAACACTCAAGCTGGGAACTGAACCCACAACTCCATTGCAAAAGTTATGTGCATTTGCAACAAGCAAGCTGCAGGCATGGTGTAGGGTACATTTTGCCAGGGATCTCCAGTCCAGCCTTCAACCCCATGATCATGAGGGGAAAATGGAAATGGTACACCATGCTTGAGGATATTCATAGAAATGTATTTCCATGTATTGCACAGATCTTGCTGGAGGGAATTGGAAACTCAGGAAGAGCTGAGCAAGCAATAGTTTGTTGGCCTGCAGCTTCCCCATGTGGGAAAGAAGAAGAAGATAGCTCCTGGTTACCTGTCTCATAAGTGCTGCCAGGCACTTTAAGCAGCAACCATGACACAAATCTGCTCATACAAATCTATACATTATTATGAGGATTGATTTTAATTGTACAGGAGGCAAAGCCAGCCACTTAATTTCTCATCCAAATAATCTCAAATAATGCAAGTGTTTATTTTCACTCTGCTGCGGATTGCACCAAACCAAGGTGATTTCCTCCCCCAGCCCTTAAGCTTACCTGCCATGCAGGGAAAGACTGGGAAGGGAAGCAATGTAGAAAGTAGAGGGGCTACAGTTTTCCTTGAAAATGGTTCCCCTACATAGCATTGAAGCTTAGCAATGCAGTGCATCTTCATGGCTTTGGAGAAGGGATCCAGGGCCCTGTGCCCATATCCTCTTTTTGGGGAAGAGGAGGGCTTGAATCTGTTCTAGTTACTCAACTTCCTCTTCTGAGGCAATTCATGTCCACAGCTATATCAAGACTATTTTTCCTTCTGCATTCACCAACTCTCATGGTTTGTCCTATCGCAATTTTCTTGTAAAACAGGTTTTAGTCTTTATGAGACACCCATGCAGACTGACCACGTTTGTTAAAAAACTAGAATTCTGCAAATCTACAACAGGGATATTCTTCAGGAAATATTTGTTGTTCCTCTACTCCAAGAGGAAGCCTCTACTGCATTCAAGAATTTCATTTTTAAAAAATGTGAAACATTTAAGAACTGGTAATTACCTTGGGTAAAGTCACAAAATGTGCAGTGGTTTCATTGAGCAATGCAGTATTTCATCTTTGGTGCAATAAGAATGAAACAGGTGGCAGCAAGCCACTTTGGGGCAATCTTTTCAAAATAAATTTGTAATTACACCATTAATCAACAGGACAGTTGAATTAGGTAGTCTGAAGATGTGTTGACGTTCTGCAGGCAACAAGAGTAAAGATTACAAAATGTGATACCAAGAAATGCCTTACAGTCCCCTGTTGATAATTGAATACTGCAATACTGAAGAAGGATTTTAGGTCAAACAATATCATTGGAGACATGGAAGCATTTAGAAGAAATGCATCAATTTCTGTAGAAAACTAAACAGGTTGCATTAGGTTTTGTAACTTCCCCAGTAAACCAGTGATTCTTCACCTCAGTTGTAGTGCAAAGCGGTGTTCTGTTTTGCCTGCTCTTTGAATTGGTCTTGGATACAAGTGTCTTGACTGACAAATGTTGTACTGTGCTTCTCCTTTACCTTCAGTTAATGCATCCAGTAGAGCTGCACTAGAATGCAAAGGGTGAGTTCTCATTCAGGGGTCATCACAGTTACCTTCAGAAATGTGTCCGCCCCCCATCTCTTCCTCCATGTCCATTTTGCCCCATGTACTGCTTTGAAGCAAGTACTGATTTATTTGATATACACTCTGCCTTTCTACCAAAAGATTGGCCCCAAAGCAGCTACAATGTGCTTACACAAGATTAGGTCCAACTGAATGATACTAGATTTGCATCTAAGGAAGAGGCATTGAGAATCCGTGAAGTCAAGAAATAGGTGTCTTTGTGAAATTGTTCCTGATGCTGGTAAGACAGCCTTATGGCTGTGGACACAGTTCCTTTGCTCCTTATGTTGCTGCAGAAGCAAACAAACCTGGAAGTTTCCTATTAACCATAGTTTCCTTTTGATTCCAACCAAGAAACTACGGTTAACACACAGAAGGGCAACTTGCGGCTCTCCAGATGCTCTGACCAATAGCTCCCATCAGCTCCAGCCAGCATACTCAATGGCAAGTGTGAACTATAGTCCAAGGCATCTGGAAGTCCATAAGTTACCCACTCTTGGCTAACTGGTTTGGAACAAGCCAGGATATGAAGCTGTGATTTAAACTTGGTTTACTCTGAAGCTTTTCAGCTTCCCACTTTGGACAAAGTTGGAAACTATAGTTAATGAAAGGGATGCAAAAGGATGAGTGATGGGGATTTGGTGCATACCACACACATTTTGTTCAGTTTATTAAGCTGAGATATGAATGTGTGATCATGTTCAGTGTTTATGTGTGTAAGTGTTGGATTCTATGTTATATGCAGCATCCACCCAAAGCAGAAATCAAGATAACAGCAGAAGGAAGAAACTTCATCTTGGATGTTGAGAAGAATGAGTAAGTAAACTGCCATATTTGATATAAAGTGAGGGCATAAGTATATCTAAGTATGGAAGTCAGGACCTGGTTTATTTGTGTGAACTAAGCAAAGGTTCCTTGTTATTGGAAATATTCCAAGTAATGTTGTCAGTTATAGGGCACAAGAAAATTCCGCATCTGGAGCCCCTGCTGAAGAAATTCACCCTGCTCTATAGCAGTTCTAACTTGGAGGGTTTGCATCCCTCCAAAAGGGCACTGAGGAGCTCATTCATATACTTTGTGCAAGAACTCCAGTTCAGTCTTATTCCCTGATGCTAGAAATGAAATCCCTTAATTCCATGGATTGTGGGGTCAAGGCATTCAAGGAGTAATTTGACTCTGTGTGAGTAACCCACTAAAGCAGAGAATTCTAGTGGTGTTTCTCCTCAGCTACCCAGGACTGGCAGGAGGTTGAAATATCAGCATTTTTGAGATCTTACCTGGTGTTTGCATTTTAGACCCTTGTAGTCCATATTCTATTTATGTACTCATTACATTTCAATACAGCCCAACAGCTGAAGCTCTCTTGAAGCCATGCAGTAGAACAAGATCACATGAACACCTAAATAACTTTAAAACAACAACAGAAAAAGACCAAGCTAAAGCCAGCAGCAGTGCATCAAAAATGAAATGGTTTAAAGGCTTGGGAGAATGAAAGGTCTTGTTCTGGCTCATTTACACACAATAAATGCCACATGGGCATCTCAGTGGAAGGCATTCTACAACTGTGGTGCCACTCCAAAAAGAACCCCCCCCACCTCATTTGGCAGAGGCCACCAAAGGGAGGCTTCTGAAGATGGGCCTCAGGGACCATGGGAAGAAACCCTCTGTCAGGTATCCTTGCCCCAAATCATTTTAGGGCTTTTGGGGTTAATAACAGGACTTTGAATTGGGCCTGGAAATGGACTGGAGGCCAGTGCAGATCATAAAGTGCTGGCATAACATGATTGCACAGGCCAGTCCCCACTTATAATCTCGCTGCCCTATTTGGGACCAGCTGAAGTTTCCAGACCATTTCAGACTCAGTCCCCATATAATGCAGTGCAGTAATCTGTAGGATTGGTTCCCAGAGCTTGGAGAACTCTAGCTGGACCACCTCTGTCCAAACAGGGCCATGGCTTGGTATGTCAGTCCAAACAGAGAAAAGGTGCCCCATGCTTCCAGTGAGAAGGCTGGAGCCACATGCTGAACTTCAGCTTTTAGAGGAGATGCTGCCCCTCCAGAACAGGCTGAAGGATGCCCATGCAGGCAGCCCGTCTGCTCCGTAACAGTGCATGTCTGATGCCTGAAGTGCTCACCCAGGGGCCATAGGAACACTCTCTTAGTTAAGCTGATTATGCTGATATTTTTGGCCTTGTGCTTTAGCCTTCAGCTTTCCCTACTGCTGGGATGTAGCCCCTGAGAATCTGGCCCTTCACCTGAAACACGTTCAACAGCTCTGCTTTAAAGTCAGCATGGGTGGCCCATGCTTGAACTTAAGCAGTGGCTGGGCTCTCGTCACTGGGTTCCGTTCCAGCTTCACTTCAATCAGGTGCTTTTAATCGGCTGCAACCTTCTGGGGTAGAACATAGCAACTGGATAGCACACTCTCACAACTGTGAAGAGTATTTTGTAAAAGAAATGTGCCCCACTTTGTTGAAAGGCTTGAGAGCACAGGGTTTTTGTCAGGATTTACCTGTCCGAAATCAGTATATGTGCTAAGTGTCATGCATGGGATATCAGAACTGGATTCCTGTAAATCATGTAGCAAGTAAGAAGATGGCTGGTTAGAACAAAGCCATTGTACACTCAGAGTCATCCTGTGCCACATGTAAAGGCCAATGCAGAGTGAAGATCAAATATTGTTATTTCTTACATTTGCACTAAACTCTTTGACCTCTGATCTTTGATCAGGAAAATAAGGTTGACCTCAAGGAAGTCCATCTTTCATTCCTGCTCTAAAAGAGTGCAAACTGATTTATGTAACATTCATTTGGAAAATAGTGGAGCAGTGTTAAATCCATCAAAGTTTATCCTGTTGTTTTCAGGATCAAGCTGCAAAATGGTGCATCGTGTTGTGAAGAGTCTTTAATTCACACCCTTAAGTTTCTTAACACCTGTGTCCTTCTATAAACAGGACCTTTGCCCATTTGCTCTTGGACTTTGAGCATCATTTTTAGCTATCCAAGACTGCAGAGTTAAACTTAGTGATGGTGCAACAAAATTGGCAGATCCTGAGTCTTGTTTAAAACATTAGGACTAGGTTGAACTCAGCATAATAACATAACCACCAGGTGCCTCCTTGGAATGGTGCCATGCTATTTTCATCTGAACCTGCCGTCAGAAAACTAGGAAAACGGAACACTTACATCGTGTTTATTTCCTGCGCAAGCCTCTCATTCATGCAAACAGGTTTGTGTAGCCATTCAACTTTGCAAGAGAATGCAAGAGAAATTGAACTGTACTCATAATCTTGTCTGATACAGTCAGTGCAACATGCAACATTTCACGCTTGTCTGTACTGGCGGAGATAATTTTCTTATTCTGCTTTTACATTGGATTACTTCTGAAATGCAAGGATAATTGTGTCCATCGGTCTTCAGCTGGTGGATTATGTGACCTCCCCAACTAGGTTGCACCCCAACCCAAGAGCATCAGAGCAGCCTTTCAGGTTCAGCCCAGCAAAGCAGCAAGTCACAGAATTTTGTTCCCACAGTGCCATAATGTTGTACACCTCTGTCATGTCCCACTGGGGCACTCCTTTTTTCTAAGCCAAATTAGTAACAACTCTCCTGGGAATGGCTACTGTCATCGTATCTTCTTTCAGTTTTATCCCAGAATCGAGAAACTTTTTGTTTCCTGCTCTTTTGCCACTAGTTTGTGCTGTGTATAATGGAATGGAGCAAACACGCATGTGGAAAAAGCATTTTCTTTGGCTTCAGAAACAATATCACATTTTCCATTTTTCGGAACAAACAAACAAACAAAAACCTTGCTCGAAAAATGGAAACAAAACAGTAGAGATGTGATGTCAACTAAAGAAGTCCTAGCAAGTGTAAGTTGGGGATGATGAGGACGCAATGCATCCCTCATGCAGAGAAATTGATTGTGATCAGATTGAATCAGTGAGCCAAAGGATGGGTGGCAGCACCTGGAGCTGGTTCAAGTGGGCAAGAAGCCCTCTCCTGGATGATCACTGGCAAAGAATGGAATGTGTTCGAGGTGGGAAGAAGGTGAAGCTGACAGACACCAATCCTGACAGAGTTTTCCACGTGTATTAGAGGTATAGTGCGGGCTGCTTGTATGCTATGCAGAATCCTAATGCAGGTATTTTAGGATGAAATTAGTGGAACTTGTTCCCAAGTAAACATAGGATCAGACTTTTATTGAGATACAGAAAAACATGAAGAGGTATCTTTTTTTTCTACTAGATTTTGTAAGCTGCTATAAGCAATTATTTAGATTTACATGGTTAATAAACTGAACTTGAAGCACAATCTTACATCTGTTTACTCTGTACAAGCATGGGGAACTTATGACCTTCCAGATGCTGTTGGACTACAACTCCCATCACCTCTGACCATGCTGATTAGAGCTGGTGTGAGTTGAAATCCAACAACAAGTGGAGAGCTGCAGGTTCTCTGTAGTTGTGCATTGGGTTTTACTGTTACAGTGTAGTCCAATATATATCCACTCAAAAGTAAGCCAGGTTAAATCCTATGCAGGATTTATGTATAAATCATGTATAAATTTTCAGTCATGCAGTAATCCTATCCCCATCTCTGTAGAAGTAAGCAAACCCAACTAAGTTCACTACTAGTATTTTGCAATACATTTAGTACACACTTGTGTGTGGGTTCTAAACATTTGAGGATTCGTTAAGCATACTAGAAGTAATGCTTGTTTATGTTTAGATCATTGTTTTGCCAGTATTGAAAGGATACAAGCCACATTTAATTCCACAGGAAGTTACTGTATTAGATATAATCTCCCAGTGGATTCCCAAACACCCGGTGCAGTACAATTTATTTTTTAAAAATGAATTGTTGAGATGCTGAAACACTGCAGCTGCAAAACAGAAAATCTAAAGCAGATGGATAGCAAAATATATGGAGAGGCTCTAAGAATGACATTGGCCATTGCTCAAGAAGAACCTCTGATGTAAACAGATTGTTTAAAAATATGCATTCTGGAAGGAAAGGGAAATAGATCACCTTTGGCTAATGATGGCTTGGTCTAGAAGGTATATTGAAAGCATAAGTTCTCTTTGACAAAGCTCTACTTGAAGAATTGGTCCTTTGGGTAGATGTCAACAATCTGTATTTGGAGACATATTTTGAGAAGGGAAAATAAAATGGGGAGGCAGCGGGCAGGGGTTAAATCTTGCTGCTAGAGAGTATCTCCTTTCGAAATGGAGCCAGCAAGTTAATCTGGATGACCACCAATCCCTCTCTTCTCAACCTTCCTATTTTCCAAAGCAGAATCCAGCTATGGATATCCAGGTTTTGTCAATAATAAAAAAGATACAATTATGTGAGTTCAAATCATGGGAAGCTGCCAACTGGATCAGGTCAGCAACCATGGAATTGTGTGTGTATGTGTGGTTTTGTGTGCATGCATGCATGCACGCACATCTTTCACAGTAAAAACTGCCTGGTCGTTGCTGATTTTGAGCAGGAAAACTTCTCATTCCCTCTTCATCTGTAGGCTTAACCTTCATCCCCACTGCTAGCCAAGGAAGTAAAGTAGCAATTGCTCACATCTCAGGAAAAATAAGGCGATCTAGATCTAGTTTCAGATATCCCATGTTTAGCCTAAAGGAAGGAGGGGGACATTTCGCTTGACATCAAAGTCATGGCATTTCATGGAGGCAATGCTTCTAGACAACTTTGCTTAGAATGATAATTTATAGTTCATCTGGAGAAGAAATCTTTGGGCCAAGATATGCAGTAATTGGCTAGTTGACCAGACCCGTTAACACAGAAAATATTCTGGCTCCCAGCCCAATTCCAACTTCTAATCCTAGACTTACTGTATCTTGGAAAACAAAACAGTGTCAGTGCCAATTACACTGTATGGTTTACGTGTGTGAGGACTAAGGAAAGCAAAAAAGAAAACAAAACAAAACTCTTCCCACCGGATCCAAGGTTCTTAGCTGTTAGACCCTGGGATGCTTCCTGTTTTATCTGGGTCATTTCCTGCCTTATCTGTTTTCCTGCTTGTTTAAGGATCCATTTTAGTGCTAGGTAGGAAGGATAGCTCAGATGCTCTGCCCTGTTGCAGGGGCCACACAGGTTCATTCTCAGCTGATTTTCCACATGCAAGCATATTACACGTTGAGGAATGATGGAAGGGCTTGACCTTGTCTCCTGGGTCCCACAAAGAGCATCTGAACCTGTAGAAAAAAACAGATCTGGCACCTGGAGATTTTTAGCTCTGCTTCCTTTGGAATAATGATATCATTGTCAGAGGGGCAGACCAGGAAACTAGGCTCTCCAAGTTATCTCTTCGACTCCAATCTTTTTGCAATTTCCTAGGCGGGAAAAGTGCTTCCTCTGCTCTCTCCTGCCCTCTTTGTTTACCTTGTAGGGAGTTGTGCTTTTTTTTGACTCTGCAGTTTTGCAGTGCTGTTCTTTGATCTTTGCACATATAAGGGGTGGAGGTTGCTTAACTCTGCTTTAAATGCCGCATAGGAAAATATTTTTAGAATAGCTGCTGTTTCCATCATCAGTAGCATAGTGGGATGCACAGAAGCAGGTCTCTGGCATTAGCAGGACTAGGATCTGCAGTTGTGATATAACGGGATCTAAAACAGATGACCCACATTGCAAGTGTCTCTCCTGAGCCTGAGGGGCTGCATATGCTTCTGAAAGATACTTTCCATTCGGAAACCCCAAGGGGTGCTCTCAGTCTTAACATGTCAAGAAGCACTGACTTCTTCACAGAGCCCTGATGCTGTGAACGGCAGGATGGCTTATTGCAAGATGCATGGGCAAGCAGCCCTTCTGAAGCATAATCCCAGCTCCCACATGCAGCTTAGTGTGCTCAGTGGCTGCAAAGCAAGGGATTGTTGGCGCATACAAAAGGGCCATTGCTGATCAAATGCCACGAGCAGAGCCGGCAATGACATCATCTTTAAGCCAATATTCCTCAGTGGAGTCCGCCTGGTGCTCTTCCAGTGTGCTGGGCTGCAGACTCCACTTTCCTCCTAAGCAAGTCGTTTTACCTGGCATCATGGTAAGACGCAAAGGGTGGAAGTAATTCAGTGAACGAAGGTGATGAGAATGGAACACTGTCAAAAGGATTTGTGTGCATCCTTTGGCTGATGCATCTAAATATGATTTTGGCTGGTGCGTGTATTTTTAATTTGGATGGCATATGGCAAACTTCCTCAACATGGTGCCCTGCCCTCCTGATGTTTTGCACTGCAAATGTGAGCATTCCTAATTATTGGTCATGCTGGATGTGGCTGCTGAGAGTTGAAGTCCAAAACTCTAGGTTGGGGAGAGCTAGTGTGCATCCTTCAAAGGCATGCACCATTCAAGTGCTTTCTAGAATCATGTCTAATCTCTAATATCTCAAGTCCTACTTGAACAGAATCTCTGTGTGCGAACTTGTGAGAAGAGTCTCTGGTCTGTGCTTTTTTTCTGTGACTCTGGGGCAACCCCTCTTCACCTGCCATTCCCAAATACCTTCTGCAGTTTTGACACCTGGACACAGCACTGTTGAAAGGAAATAGCAAGTGTTTGCTAATAGCACTGAGCTTACTGATACTACTAATTAAAAGCAAACAACCGCAAACAATGCACTTAAGAGCTTCAGGCTTGCCTCTTATTTCTGATTTGGTGGGTAAACATGTTCTCATCCACCCCGAGGGAGAGTATGAAGAAAGTGGGATGTACAGTAACTTCCAGGATTCAGAAATTATCCAAGAGCTAGCAGCTTTAATTATTTTATAAGGTTTTAACATTTCCAATCCCGCAATATACCAGCAATCGAAAAGGAGCTCTGATCGTTGCCATCACGCTGGCCACTTAATGCATGGGTGGGACAGTTCTGGTTCTCATGATGAGGGGTGCTTTCATATTTGTGGAGTGAAGTTGCCAGAGCAAAGGCGGATCATTGCTTCCTTGGAGGCGTATGTGCAGCAGTCAACAAGAATAGCGGCATGAGAAGGAGAGTGGTTTGGATCCTTCACTGGATACTCCATTCACAGGGGAAAGGAAAACTTTCTGTTCTTCCAAGTGTTCCTCCCATTTGGACAGATGGATTGTTTAGAAAGAAGTGTAGCTGTTTGTGGGGTTGTGACATGTGTGACTTTGTCCTCATTGTAACATATCTGAAGAGGCTGGTGGGTTGGAACTAGATTTTCATACTATCTGTTGTAGACATATTATGTTTACGACCTTTACATGGACACTGTCTAAAGCAAATATATAATTCATTTTTAAAATGCTAATACCTCAAAAATATATTGCTAACTTGTTGAGGTTGCTTTATTGTTATCTGCCATCAAGTCATCTCTGATTTATGGCAACCCTATATATGAAAGCCCTCCGAAATCTCCTACCCATGACAGCCCTGCTCAGCTCTTGTAAATTCAAGGCTGTGTTGTTCTTTATGGAGGCAATCCATCTCATATTTGCCCATCCTTTTCATCTTCTGCCTTCAACTTTCCCTAGCATGATTGTCTTCTCCAGGAATTTTTGTCTATTCATGATGTGCCCAAAATATGGCAGCCTCAGGTTTGTCACTTTTGCTTCTAGGGAAAGTTCTGGTTTGATTCGACCTAGGAGTTGAGGTCACTAGAAGAAACTATTCAAAAAGCTAGGGTTTTGTTGTTCACATTCAGTGCTTTCTACCGAAAATCTGATCAACAGCTACCAGACTCTAAGATCTAGATAGCCCTGGAGATCATCAACATTATGGTTCATACCAACCTTTCTAACGTATATTGAACTCTGTTATTATACCAATATCTTCAATCATGAAACTCAAGTCTGTGTACATAGAAAACAAGATGGTCTTCCAAGGTATGCACATAGGTATTTCCAAGTGGACATATCTTCAGATTTACCTAGCTCCTGATCTATCCCATTCACCTACCTATCTCCATACACCTTGCATTCACATGCAAGGCTGGCCTAGCAAGCCAAGACATCAAGGTGTGCATACCACCTTTGCAGCACTTCACCTACTTTTCCTACTTCCTTATAATTTTTCCTGGATTTGACTGAGAGAAGTAGGACACTTAACCTATCAGTTGCAGGATCTCCACTTCAAAAATGAGAGCATTTAGCTAGCATTTCTGTGGTTTCTGCATTAGATCAGAAGGTGTTATCAAATTTTCTGAGCCATCCCTTTGAATTTTGAAACCAGATTTCTGAAGCCATTCCTGCTATGCAGCAATAGCATTTGTTTGTTTATTTTGCTTCTCAGTCATCTCCCTGGTGGTTCAGGGATCTTTTTCTTCTGTTCTCTGTTTTCTGGAAGCTTCTCTTGGCTTCAGTCAGGCTGGAGTCCTGATTTCTTTCCTGCTCAGCTTTTCTTTCCTTAGCATGAAAGGCAGCAAGGCTAGGAGCTACTATACATGGCAAAGTGCACAAACTGCTCCCTTTGTGGGAAGGTTTCTTTTTGCTTCTCCCTCTCATTGCTTTCTCTGTCACATGTTGTTCTTCCTAGAAAACCTGAGGTAATCTGCAGTCACTTTTATTCTGCAATTACTTGGAAAGTCTGTGAGCAAGTCTGCTGTGCAACAGGGCAAAACCATCTGCTTCAAGGGATGCCCATTCAGGGCAGGTGGGTAGAGGAAAATTAGTGTCTGAATGAGAAAGATCAGGAGCCATCCAAAGACCAGCATTTTCTAATGGTAGCCTATAACTCTTCACTAGCTTTGTTAGGAAGTCTGAGCAACAACAAAGCTAGTGGAGGTAACAGTATTCCAGCTGCGCTATTCAAAATCTTAAAAGACAATGCAGTAAAAGTGCTACATTCAATATGCCAGCAAATTTGGAAAACTCAACAATGGCCACAGGATTGGAAAAGGTCAGTTTACATTCCGAACCCAAACAAGGGCAATGCCAAAGAATGTTCAAACTACCGCACCATCGCACTCATTTCACATGCTAGCAAAGTTATGCTCAAAAACCTACAAGCTAGGCTCCAGCAGTATGTGGACCAAGAACTACCAGAAGTACAGGCAGGATTCTGAAGAGATCAAATTGCCAACATACGCTGGATCATGGAGAAAGCTAGGAAGTTCTAGAAAAACATCTACTTCTGCTTCATTGACTATGCTAAACCCTTTGATTGTGTGGATCACATCAAATTGTGGCAAGTTCTTAAAGAGATGGGAGTACCAGACCACCTTATTTGTCTCTTGAGAAACCTGTAGGCGGGTCAAGAAGCAACAGTGAGAACTGGACATGGACCCACTGATTGGTTCAAAATTGAGAAAGGAGTTTGGCAAGGCTGCATACTGTTGCCCTGCCTATTTAACTTATATGCAGAGCACATCATGAGAAAGGCGGGGCTAGATGAATCACCAATTGGAATAAAGATTGCAGGGAGAAATATGAACAACCTCAGATATGCAGATGATACCAGTCTAATGGCAGAAGGTGAAGAGGAACTAAAGAGCCTCTTGATGCGGGTGAAGGAGGAGAGTGCAAAAGTTGGCTTGAAACTCAACATTAAGAAAACTAAGATTATGGCATCCAGTCCTCTCACTTCCTGGCAAATAGGTGGGGAAGAAATGGAGTGACGGATTTTATTTTCCTGGGCTCCAAGATCACCGCAGATGGGGACTGCAGCCAAGAAATTAAAAGATGCTTGCTCCTGTGGAGGAAAGCTATGGCAAAT